>NC_133298.1:379754-440824 GCF_005239225.2 Populus alba | reverse complement strand
TCCAATTTTCGATGCCCGTTTTGCCGAAATTCAGTTGCCTTTGAATTTCGGGTGATCCCTCTTGAGCATTAATGCTTCTGCTACTTGTTCTACATCAGACTTTCATCCGCAAACAATGAAACGCTTTGACTCGGTAAGTTTCGCTGACATTCCGACTTCGATGCCTGTTTTGCCGAAAATTCAGTTGCCTTTGAATTTCGGGTGATCCTCTTGAGCATGTATGCTTCTGCTACTTGTTCTACATCAGACTTTCATCCGCAAACGGCAAAAGGCTTTGACTCGGTGAGTTTTCGCTGCATTCGACTTCGATGCCTGTTTTTGCCAAAATTCAGTTGCCTTTGAATTTCGGGTGATGCCTCTTGAGCATGTATGCTTCTGCTACTTGTTCTACATCAGACTTTCATCCGCAAACAGAAAGGCTTTGATCGGTCAGTTCGCGACATTCCGACTTCGATGCTCGTTTTGGCCGAAATTCAGTTGCCTTTGAATTTCGGGTGATCCCTCTTGAGCATGTATGCTTCTGCTATTGTTCTACATCAGACTTTCATCCGCAAACCAAAAACGCTTTGACTCGGTAGTTTCGCGCATTCCGACTTCGATGCCCGTTTTTGCCGAAATTCAGTTGCCTTTGAATTTTCGGGTGATCCTCTTGAGCATGCATGCTTCGCTACTTGTTCTAACAATCAGACTTCATCCGCAAACCGGCAAAAGGCTTTGACTCTGCTAACATCAGAGTTTTCGCTGCATTCTGACTTCGATGCTGTTTTGCCGAAATTCAGTTGCCTTTGAATTTCGGGTGATCCCTCTTGGAGCATGTATGCTGCTCTGCTACTTGTTCTACATCAGACTTTCATCCGCAAACAGCAAACAAAAGGCTTTGACTCGTGAGTTCGCTGCATTTCCGACTTCGATGCCCGTTTTGCCGAAATTCAGTTGCCTTTGAATTTCGGGTGATCCCTCTTGAGCATGTATGCTTCTGCTACTTGTTCTACATCAGACTTTCATCCGCAAAAAGCGAAACGCTTTGACTCGGTGAGTTTCGCTGACATTCCGACTTCGATCCCGTTTTGCCGAAATTCAGTTGCCTTTGAATTTCGGGTGATCCCTCTTGAGCATGTATGCTTCTGCTACTTGTTCTACATCAGACTTTCATCCGCAAACAGCAAAAAGGCTTTGACTCGGTGAGTTTCGCTGCATTCCGACTTCGATGCCCCGTTTTGCCGAAATTCAGTTGCCTTTGAATTTCGGGTGATGCCTCTTGAGCATGTATGCTTCTGCTACTTGTTCTACATCAGACTTTCATCCGCAAACGGCAAAACGCTTTGACCTCGGTAAGTTTCGCTGCATTCCGACTTCGATGCCCGTTTTGCCGAAATTCAGTTGCCTTTGAATTTCGGGTGATCCCTCTTGAGCATGTATGCTTCTGCTACTTGTTCTACATCAGACTTTCATCCGCAAACACAAAACGCTTTGAAACTCGGTAAGTTTCGCTGCATTCCGACTTCGATGCCCGTTTTGCCGAAATTCAGTTGCCTTTGAATTTCGCGTGATGCCTCTTGAGCATGTATGCTTCTGCTACTTGTTCTACATCAGACTTTCATCCGCAAATACAAACTTCGACGCTTTGACTCGGTGAGTTTTCTACGCGACACTTTTCCGACTTCGATGCCCGTTTTGCCGAAATTCAGTTGCCTTTGAAATTTCGGGTGATCCCTCTTGAGCATGTATGCTTCTGCTACTTGTTCTACATCAGACTTTCATCCGCAAACGCAAAAGGCTTTGACTCGGTGAGTTTCGCTGCATTCCGACTTCGATGCCCCGTTGCCGAAATTCAGTTGCCTTTGAATTTCGGGTGATGCCTCTTGAGCATGTATGCTTCTGCTACTTGTTCTACATCAGACTTTCATCCGCAAACAGCGAAACGCTTTGACTCGGTGAGTTTCGCGCATTCCGACTTCGATGCACCGTTGCCGAAATTCAGTTGCCTTTGAATTTCGGGTGATCCCTCTTGAGCATGTATGCTTCTGCTACTTGTTTCTACATCAGACTTTCATCCGCAAAAGCAAAAGGCTTTGACTCGGTGAGTTTCGCTGCATTCCGACTTCGATGCCCGTTGCCGAAATTCAGTTGCCTTTGAATTTCGGGTGATCCCTCTTGAGCATGTATGCTTCTGCTACTTGTTCTACATCAGACTTTCATCCGCAAACAGCAAAAGGCTTTGACTCGGTGAGTTTCGCTGCATTCCGACTTCGATGCCCGTTTGCCGAAATTCAGTTGCCTTTGAATTTCGGGTGATCCCTCTTGAGCATGTATGCTTCTGCTACTTGTTCTACATCAGACTTTCATCCGCGACTTTGAAAGACTTTTTCGCTTTGCATTCGATTTCGATGCCCGTTTTGCCGAAATTCAGTTGCCTTTGAATTTCGGGTGATCCCTCTTGAGCATGTAATGCTTCTGCTACTTGTTCTACATCAGACTTTCATCCGCAAACGGCAAAAGGCTTTGACTCGGTGAGTTTCGCTGCATTCCGACTTCGATGCCCGTTTTGCCGAAATTCAGTTGCCTTTGAATTTCGGGTGATCCCTCTTGAGCATGTATGCTTCTGCTACTTGTTCTACATCAGACTTTCATCCGCAAACAAAAGGCTTTGACTCGGTGAGTTTCGCTGGACATTCCGACTTCGATGCCGTTTTGCCGAAATTCAGTTGCCTTTGAATTTCGGGTGATCCCTCTTGAGCATGTATGCTTCTGCTACTTGTTCTACATCAGACTTTCATCCGCAAACGGCAAAGGCTTTGACTCGGTGAGTTTCGCGACATTCCGACTTCGATGCCCGTTTTGCCGAAATTCAGTTGCCTTTGAATTTCGGGTGATCCCTCTTGAGCATGTATGCTTCTGCTACTTGTTCTACATCAGACTTTCATCCGCAAAAGGCAAAAGGCTTTGACTCGGTGAGTTTTCGCTGCATTCCGACTTCGATGCCCGTTTGCCGAAATTCAGTTGCCTTTGAATTTCGGGTGATCCCTCTTGAGCATGTATGCTTCTGCTACTTGTTCTACATCAGACTTTCATCCGCAAACGGAAACGCTTTGACTCGGTAAGTTTCGCTGACATTCCGACTTCGATGCCCGTTTTGCCGAAATTCAGTTGCCTTTGAATTTCGGGTGATCCCTCTTGAGCATGTATGCTTCTGCTACTTGTTCTACATCAGACTTTCATCCGCAAACGGCAAAAGGCTTTGACTCGGTGAGTTTCGCTGCATTCCGACTTCGATGCCATTTTGCCGAAATTCAGTTGCCTTTGAATTTCGGGTGATCCCTCTTGAGCATGAATGCTTCTGCTACTTGTTCTACATCAGACTTTCATCCGCAAACAGCAAAAGGCTTTGACTCGGTGAGTTTCGCTGCATTCCGACTTCGATGCCCGTTTTGCCGAAATTCAGTTGCCTTTGAATTTCGGGTGATTCCTCTTGAGCATGTATGCTTCTGCTACTTGTTCTACATCAGACTTTCATCCGCAAACAGAAAACGCTTTGACTCGTGAGTTTCGCGCATTCCGACTTCGATGCCCGTTTTGCCGAAATTCAGTTGCCTTTGAATTTCGGGTGATCCCTCTTGAGCAATGTATGCTTCTGCTACTTGTTCTACATCAGACTTTCATCCGCAAACAAAAGGCTTTGACTCGGTGAGTTTCGCTGCATTCCGACTTCGATGCCCTTTTTGCCGAAATTCAGTTGCCTTTGAATTTCGGGTGATCCCTCTTGAGCATGCATGCTTCTGCTACTTGTTCTACATCAGACTTTCATCCGCAAACGGCAAAAGGCTTTGACTCGGTGAGTTTCGCTGCATTCCGACTTCGATGCCCGTTTTGCCGAAATTCAGTTGCCTTTGAATTTCGGGTGATCCCTCTTGAGCATGTATGCTTCTGCTACTTGTTCTACATCAGACTTTCATCCGCAAACAGGCAAAAGGCTTTGACTCGGTGAGTTTCGCTGCATTCCGACTTCGATGCCGTTTTGCCGAAATTCAGTTGCCTTTGAATTTCGGGTGATCCCTCTTGAGCATGTATGCTTCTGCTACTTGTTCTACATCAGACTTTCATCCGCAAACAGCAAAAGGCTTTGACTCGGTGAGTTTCGCTGCATTCCGACTTCGATGCCGTTTTGCCGAAATTCAGTTGCCTTTGAATTTCGGGTGATCCCTCTTGAGCATGTATGCTTCTGCTACTTGTTCTACATCAGACTTTCATCCGCAAACGGAAAAAGGCTTTGACTCGGTGAGTTTCGCTGCATTCCGACTTCGATGCCGTTTTGCCGAAATTCAGTTGCCTTTGAATTTCGGGTGATCCCTCTTGAGCATGTATGCTTCTGCTACTTGTTCTACATCAGACTTTCATCCGCAAACGGCAAAACGCTTTGACTCGGTAAGTTTCGCGCATTCCGACTTCGATGCCCGTTTTGCCGAAATTCAGTTGCCTTTGAATTTCGGGTGATCCCTCTTGAGCATGTATGCTTCTGCTACTTGTTCTACATCAGACTTTCATCCGCAAACGAAAAAAGGCTTTGACTCGGTGAGTTTCGCTGCATTCCGACTTCGATGCCCGTTTTGCCGAAATTCAGTTGCCTTTGAATTTCGGGTGATCCCTCTTGAGCATGTATGCTTCTGCTACTTGTTCTACATCAGACTTTTCATCCGCAAAGCAAAAATCTTCTGCTTTGACTCGGTTTGAAGACTTTTTCGCTGCATTCCGACTTCGATGCCCGTTTTGCCGAAATTCAGTTGCCTTTGAATTTCGGGTGATCCCTCTTGAGCATGTATGCTTCTGCTACTTGTTCTAACATCAGACTTTCATCCGCAAACGGCAAAAGGCTTTGACTCGGTGAGCTTTCGCTGCATTCGACTTCGATGCCGTTTTGCCGAAATTCAGTTGCCTTTGAATTTCGGGTGATCCTCTTGAGCATGTATGCTTCTGCTACTTGTTCTACATCAAGACTTTCATCCGCAAACGGCAAAAGGCTTTGACTCGGTGAGTTTCGCTGCATTCCGACTTCGATGCCATTTTTGCCGAAATTCAAGTTGCCTTTGAATTTCGGGTGATCCTCTTGAGCATGTATGCTTCTGCTACTTGTTCTACATCAGACTTTCATCCGCAAACGGCAAAAGCTTTGACTCGGTGAGTTTCGCTGCATTCCGACTTCGATGCCGTTTTGCCGAAATTCAGTTGCTTTGAATTTCGGGTGATCCTCTTGAGCATGTATGCTTCTGCTACTTGTTCTACATCAGACTTTTCATCCGACTCAAAAATGAAACGCTTTGACTCGCTACTTGTCAGTTTCGCTGACATTCCGACTTCGATGCCCGTTTTGCCGAAATTCAGTTGCCTTTGAATTTCGGGTGATTCTCTTGAGCATGTATGCTTCTGCTACTTGTTCTACATCAGACTTTCATCCGCAAAGGCTTTGAAGTTTCGCTGCATTCGACTTCGATGCTTGCCGAAATTGACTCGGTTTGGTTTTTCTAGTTGCTGCAATGCCGTTTTTGCCGAAATTCAGTTGCCTTTGAATTTCGGGTGATCCCTCTTGAGCATGTATGCTTCTGCTACTTGTTCTACATCAGACTTTCATCCGCAAACCAAAAAGGCTTTGACTCGGTGAGTTTCGCTTGCATTCCGACTTCGATGTCCGTTGCCGAAATTCAGTTGCCTTTGAATTTCGGGTGATGCTCTTGAGCATGTATGCTTCTGCTACTTGTTCTACATCAGACTTTCATCCGCAAAAGCGAAACGCTTTGAATCGGTAAGTTTCGCGACATTCCGACTTCGATGCCCGTTTTGCCGAAATTCAGTTGCCTTTGAATTTCGGGTGATCCCTCTTGAGCATGTATGCTTCTGCTACTTGTTCTACATCAGACTTTCATCCGCAAACAGCAAAGGCTTTGACTCGGTGAGTTTCGCTGACATTCCGACTTCGATGCCCCGGTTGCCGAAATTCAGTTGCCTTTGAATTTCGGGTGATGCCTCTTGAGCATGTATGCTTCTGCTACTTGTTCTACATCAGACTTTCATCCGCAAAAAGCGAAACGCTTTGACTCGGTAAGTTTCGCGACATTCCGACTTCGATGCCCGTTTTGCCGAAATTCAGTTGCCTTTGAATTTCGGGTGATCCCTCTTGAGCATGTATGCTTCTGCTACTTGTTCTACATCAGACTTTCATCCGCAAACAAAAGCTTTGACTCGGTGAGTTTCGCTGCATTCCGACTTCGATGCCGCCGTTGCCGAAATTCAGTTGCCTTTGAATTTCGGGTGAATCCCTCATGGAGCAATGTATGCTTCTGCTACTTGTTCTTTCATCAGCAAAACTTGAATCGGTGAGTTTTCGCGCATTCCGATTCCGATGCCTTCGATGGCATTTGGGTGATCTTTGAGCAATCAGAATCTGTTGTAGTTTCGCTGCATTCCGACTTCGATGCCCGTTTTGCCGAAATTCAGTTGCCTTTGAATTTCGGGTGATCCCTCTTGAGCATGTATGCTTCTGCTACTTGTTCTACATCAGACTTTCATCCGTAAATAGCGAAACGCTTTGACTCGGTAAGTTTCGCGACATTCCGACTTCGATGCCCGTTTTGCCGAAATTCCAGTTGGCCTTTGAATTTCGGGTGATCCCTCTTGAGCATGTATGCTTCTGCTACTTGTTCTACATCAGACTTTCATCCGCAAACAATGAAACGCTTTGACTCGGTAAGTTTCGCGACATTCCGACTTCGATGCCCGTTTTGCCGAAATTCAGTTGCCTTTGAATTTCGGGTGATCCCTCTTGAGCATGTATGCTTCTGCTACTTGTTCTACATCGACTTTCATCCGCAAACAACAAAAGGATTTGACTCGGTGAGTTTCGCTGCATTTCGACTTCGATGCCCCGGTTGCCGAAATTCAGTTGCTTTGAATTTCGGGTGATGCCTCTTGAGCATGTATGCTTCTGCTAGTTGTTCAACATCAGACTTTTCATCCGCAAATAGCGAAACGCTTTGACTCGGTAAGTTTCGCGACATTCCGCCTTCGATGCCCGTTTTGCCGAAATTCAGTTGCCTTTGAATTTCGGGTGATCCCTCTTGAGCATGTATGCTTTGCTACTTGTTCTACATCAGACTTTCATCCGCAAACAGCAAAAGGCTTTGATCGGTGAGTTTTCGCTGCATTCCGACTTCGATGCCGTTGCCGAAATTCAGTTGCCTTTGAATTTCGGGTGATGCCTCTTTGCTATGCTTCTGCATGTTCTATGATTTCTTGCTGCTCGACGGTTTGAACTTCTTACATTCCATGTATGCTTTGCTATCTTCGCAACAAAAAAATAGCGAAACGCTTTTGAAAACTCGGTAATGTTTCGCTTGACATTCCGATTTAGCGAAATGGCCGTTTGCCGAAATTCAGTTGCCTTTGAATTTCGGGTGATCCTCTTGAGCATGTATGCTTCTGCTACTTGTTCTACATCAGACTTTCATCCGCAAACAGCAAAAGGCTTTGACTCGGTGAGTTTCGCTGCATTCCGACTTCGATGCCCCAGTTGCCGAAATTCAGTTGCCTTTGAATTTCGGGTGATGCCTCTGGAGCATGTATGCTTCTGCTACTTGTTCTACATCAGACTTTCATCCAAAAAAGCGAAACGCTTTGAATCGGTAAGTTTCGCGACATTCCGATTTCGATGCCCGTTTTGCCGAAATTCAGTTGCCTTTGAATTTCGGGTGATCCCTCTTGAGCATGTATGCTTCTGCTAACTTGTTCTACATCAGACTTTCATCCGCAAACAGCAAAAGGCTTTGACTCGGTGAGTTTCGCTGCATTCCGACTTCGATGCCCCAGTTGCCAAAATTCAGTTGCCTTTGAATTTCGGGTGATGCCTCTGGAGCATGTATGCTTCTGCTACTTGTTCTACATCAGACTTTCATCCGCAAAAGCGAAACGCTTTGAATCGGTAAGTTTCGCGACATTCCGATTTCGATGCCCGTTTTGCCGAAATTCAGTTGCCTTTGAATTTCGGGTGATCCCTCTTGAGCATGTATGCTTCTGCTACTTGTTCTACATCAGACTTTCATCCGCAAATGGAAAAAAGGCTTTGACTCGGTGAGTTTCGCTGCATTCCGACTTCGATGCCCGTTTTGCCGAAATTCAGTTGCCTTTGAATTTCGGGTGATCCCTCTTGAGCATGTATGCTTCTGCTACTTGTTTCTAACATGGAGCAGACTTTCATCCTAACATCATCCGCAAACAGCGAAACGCTTTGACTCGGTAAGTTTCGCGACATTCCGACTTCGATGCCCGTTTTGCCGAAATTCAGTTGCCTTTGAATTTCGGGTGATCCCTATTGAGCATGTATGCTTCTGCTACTTGTTCTACATCAGACTTTCATCCGCAAACAGCAAAAGGCTTTGACTCGGTGAGTTTCGCTGCATTCCGACTTCGATGCCCGTTTTGCCAAAATTCAGTTGCCTTTGAATTTCGGGTGATGCCTCTTGAGCATGTATGCTTCTGCTACTTGTTCTACATCAGACTTTCATCCGCAAAATAGCGAAACGCTTTGACTCGGTAAGTTTCACGACATTCCGCCTTCGATGCCCGTTTTGCCGAAATTCAGTTGCCTTTGAATTTCGGGTGATCCCTCTTGAGCATGTATGCTTCTGCTACTTGTTCTACATCAGACTTTCATCCGCAAATGGAAAAAGGCTTTGACTCGGTGAGTTTCCCTGCATTCCGACTTTGATGCCCGTTTTGCCGAAATTCAGTTGCCTTTGAATTTCGGGTGATCCCTCTTGAGCATGTATGCTTCTGCTACTTTTTCTACATCAGACTTTCATCCGCAAACAATGAAACACATTGACTCGGTAAGTTTCGCGACATTCCGACTTAGATGCATGTTTTGCCGAAATTCAGTTGCCTTTGAATTTCGGGTGATCCCTCTGGAGCATGTATGCTTTCGCTACTTGTTCTACATCAGACTTTTCATCCGGAAACAGCGAAACGCTTTGACTCGGTAAGTTTCGCGACATTCCGACTTCGATGCCCGTTTTGCCGAAATTCAGTTGCCTTTGAATTTCGGGTGATCCCTATTGAGCATGTATGCTTCTGCTACTTGCTCTACATCCGACTTTCATCCGCAAACAGCAAAAGGCTTTGACTCGGTGAGTTGCGCTGCATTCCGACTTCGATGCTTGTTTTGCCAAAATTCAGTTGCCTTTGAATTTCGGGTGATGCCCTCTTGAGCATGTATGCTTCTGCTACTTGTTCTACATCAGACTTTCATCCGCAAATAGCGAAACGCTTTGACTCGGTAAGTTTCACGACATTCCGCCTTCGATGCCCGTTTTGCCGAAATTCAGTTGCCTTTGAATTTCGGGTGATCCCTCTTGAGCATGTATGCTTCTGCTACTTGTTCTACATCAGACTTTCATCCGCAAACAGCAAAAGGCTTTGACTCGGTGAGTTTCGCTGCATTCCGACTTCGATGCCCGGTTGCCGAAATTCAGTTGCCTTTGAATTTCGGGTGATGCCTCTTGAGCATGTATGCTTCTGCTACTTGTTCTACATCAGACTTTCATCCGCAAACAGCGAAACGCTTTGACTCGGTAAGTTTCGCGACATTCCAACTTCGATGCCCGTTTTGCCGAAATTCAGTTGCCTTTGAATTTCGGGTGATCCCTCTTGAGCATGTATGCTTCTGCTACTTGTTCTACATCAGACTTTCATCCGCAAAAGGCGAAACGCTTTGAATCGGTAAGTTTCGCGACATTCTGATTTCGATGCCCGTTTTGCCAAAATTCAGTTGCCTTTGAATTTCGGGTGATCCCTCTTTGAGCATGTATGCTTCTGCTACTTGTTCTACATCAGACTTTCATCCGCAAACGGCAAAAGGCTTTGACTCGGTGAGTTTCGCCAATAGATCTGTAAAAGTGCCTAGAGGAATAATCGAAGATGTGTTAGTACAAGTCGATAAATTCATTTATCCTGTGGATTTTATTGTCTTGGACACGCAACCTGTTGAAGCATGTAATTCATTTCCTATTATTTTAGGACGTCCATTTGGTGCAACTTCTAATGCATTGATTAATTGTAGGAATGGACTCATGAAGTTATCTTTTGGAAACATGGCATTGGAGATGAATATTTTCAACATTTGCAAGCAACCTGGAGATGATAATGATTTACAAGAAGTAGATCTTATTGAAGAATTAGTTCATGATCAACTTGAATCTACTTTGAGTAAAATTGAGTTGGATGAATCTGAAGATTTGCAAATGATTTATTCTCAGGAAGAAATCACGGATGAAAAAGGCACAAAAAATGTTGATGCTAATCTTGTGTCAAAAGTGACAACAGATTTGACATTTGACATCCCACCAATCGATGATTACTTTCCTGAAGAATCCTTACTTTCTCTCAGTTCAATGCCTTGGTTTGCTAAAAATATCAATTTTCTTGCAACAGGAGATTTGCCAGCTCACTGGAGTACCGAAGACAAAGGAAAGTTTTTGAACGAAGTGAAGAACTTTTACTTAGATGACCCTTACTTATTCAAAAATTGTCCTGATCAAATATTTCAAAAATGCATTCCCAACAATGAGGTAAGTAATGTTATTAAACTGTGTCATTCTAAAGCATGTGGGAGTCAATTCTCATTAAGAGAGACAACTGCAAAAATCCTACAAAATGGATTTTATTGGCCCACCATGTTCAAGGACACACATGCATTCTGCAAAACTTGTGAAAATTGTCAAAAAGTTGATACTGGTCAAAAAGTTTTGCTTTATAATTCTCAACTCCATTTATTTCCTGAAAAACTAAGATCAAGATGGAGTGGTCCTTTTATTGTGAAACATGTGTATCCATATGGGGCCTGTGATATCGAGAATCCAAAGAATGGCAATATTTTCAAGGTAAATGGGCATCGATTGAAAGTTTATTTTGACAATTTTTCAGTTGAAAATGACTCTACTGAATTGAGTGATCCTGTATATAAAGATTGATTCTTTTTCTCACATTGTTTTGTGTTTGTTTTGGTGTATCTTTTGTTTTGCTAGTTTCTCTCACCCCGGTCAAATGGCGGATAACGGTACTCCGTGACTCTTAAGTCGGTTATTTCAGTTTCCCATGATAACTGATAGCTGTGTATATAATTGTGCAATTCTCTGCTCTTTCTTCTTTCTTTGAATCTCCCATCCAATTCTCATTTAAAAATGGACACCACTCTTGAAAAATTGAAAAAGTATTTTCCCGCTCTGCCTCAGAATGCGATTACAAAAATTTACCGTGCTAGGTGTGAAAGATTGAGGTTGTTAATGAACCATGGAATTCCTGAAGATATTCGTTGGCTGATTGAAGCAAAGGTCCGATTATCAGGTGAGTCCTCCAATTCTTTCATTTCACACATGCCTGGAACAGGTAAAAGCACTTTTGCAAAGAAACGTCGTGCAAAACGACTGAAAGTCTGTCACAGATGTGCTAGATGGACTTGTAATGCAACATGTCGTTCTTTAGGAATGGTATCTGTAAACCGTGAAGATAAAATACAATTCATTAAGGATGGCCTAAGTAAGGGGTCTTTAGATAATCTTTTATTGACCCTTGAGACGCATCCTAGTGGAGATGTGCATCGTGTAATTCATGATTTATGGCCACAATTCCATAAAGAACATGATTGACTTAGTCTTGGGAATCTGACTAAAAAAGACCCTATTTGCCAGTTTTTAAGAAAACTGGATGGGAAGCCTATCCCCGACCCATAGAGGGCGTTTAAGCCGTTCTTGGACGTAAAACCAAGGGAAGATGTGAGCCACAATCACAACTACCTGTACATACATGCTTTGTCAAAATAAATAAATAAAGAGAGAGAGTGTGAGACTACAGTTGGCCTACATATAGGTGGTATGATTGCATTTTCACTTTTTCATTTATAAATTCTTCTCTTCCTTCCCTTCATTTCTACTCATCCCATACATTCATCAAATATAGAAGTGTGTAGAAATGGCAGGTTCCTCAAGTCATCACATAAGAAATATTTGTGTTTTCGGTGGATCCAGCCCTGGGAAAGAAAAAGAGTTTTTAGAATCAGCAAATCATCTTGGTCGGGTACTAGCTGAGAGAAAGATTCATTTAGTGTATGGGGGAGGTAGCCTTGGGTTAATGGGAGGTGTGTCAATGGCTGCATTTTTGGGAGGTAGTCAAGTTTTGGGGGTTGTCCCCAAAGCTTTAGCAAATGGGGACATCATTGGAAAAACAATTGGAGAAGAACTACAGGTCCCAACAATGTCTGACCGACTGAATACCATGTTTAACCATGCCGATGCCTTCATTGCCTTACCAGGTGGTCTGGGCACATTGGAAGAGATCTTTCATATTTCATCTTGGGCCCAACTGCACATTCACCATAAACCTATAGGTTTGTTAAATGTTAATGGTTTTTATAATAAGTTGTTGTCTTTCCTTGATCAAGCTGTGGAACACGAATTTCTAACATCTTCGGCACGACGAATCATAATCTCTGCTGCTACTGCTGAACAATTGATTGACCAACTACAATCTTTCATCCCTATCATTGATCCCTGCATGAGTCGCCTAGATTGGTCACCTAAGGAAAGCCGTAAAAAGCTTAGATTAGATTTGAGCCTTCATCTGTGAAAACTTGTGTCTTTTGGTTTTATTAATAGCATATTATTTTGTTTTGTTACTTCTTATGTTTGTTTAAGTGTATTTCAGGTTTGTCATTATTCGTTGTTTCAGGTGATGTCTTCTATACTCTATCTTTCTACTTTACGACATTGAGGACAATGTCTCGTTTTGGTTGGGGGGAGAGGGTAGTACTTCAAAAAAAAAAAAAAAACTAACTTGCTAACTGTTTTTGCTATTACTAAAACCATTTGACAAAATTGTTATTAGGATGGCAGAGTATGGAATCAATTTTATTGACTCTAGAGACGCATCTTAGTAAGTTTCATTACCAAGGTCTATCATAATACTTCTTGAAATATTCAGGTTTACAAACTCTCACATTGTTATCACTTGATTATGCTCATATACTCATTTAACAAGTATTATTAAACATTCATTTTCACACACACACTTTAACATATGATTATGGGTTGCACATTGGATTATTACATTAATTATGTTCTTTTGTTGAAGGTAACAACTAAGGGAAAAGGATAGTATATAATTTGCAAAAAAGAAAAAAAAAAGAAAAAAAGAAAAAAAAAAGATAGTATTGATGATAATAAAACGTGGAATCCTCATATGACTGAGAGTATGAACTAAGAACAAAAAACACAAAAACTAGGCCAACAATAAAGTTTTTTTTTTTTTAGTGCAGACTTAGGTCAATATCCTTCTCGCGGCAGAATTCTCTGCCTTCACGTTAGATATTCAAACGGGAACATCTAGAGCCTCTGATATCAGAATCAAGTGATTCAAAAGCTCAAATTATTCTATGCATCTAGGACTACAACTTTGATGAAGGCGTCGAAGTGAGATAAAATCTTTTTACAGAACAGGAACTGACAGTAATCTAGTGGGTCAAAAAGGGATCTCCAGGTCTAACTCAAAAACTGATGAATGCCGAGAATCCTGATATGACTGAGAGTATGAAATAAGAACAAAAATCTCAAAAACTAGGCCAAAAATAGAGTTCTTTTAGTGCAGACTCGAGTCAATATCCTTCTCGCGGCAGAATTCTCTGCCTTCACGTTAGATATTCAAACATGAATATTTTGAGCTTCTGATATTGAAATCAAGCGATTCGAAAGCCCAAATTTATCTACGCGTACAAGACTACATCTTTGATGAAGGAGTTGATTAGTACTTAAAAGTGCATGTTTATCAAGGTTTTATATCATCATTTTGCACTTGAAGTATCAATAACTCCTTAACGAAAGCATGTTTTATAATAACAAGTTTGATATTATAAGATACCTTAATTTATGGTAAATGCTCATTTTAAATTCAGGACTATCACATAAATAAAAGGATTGATTGATGAGTTTAAGCATTGAAAGTTAAAGGACAAAGAGATGGCCAAACTTAGAAAAGAGATGTCGGTGCAGTCCAAACCGGAACATTGCTCGGTAATTGGATCATATCTGGAGCTCTAGATCTCGGATTTAGATCCATTTTATATGGATGGAAAGGTAAACCATAGGCCTACAACTTTCATTTGGACACCAAGATCAAAGAAGGCCGTTTTCAAGTCCAAATTATAGGAACAACGAAGAAGTCCGAACCTGTCCTGCAGCCCAGACACTATTTAGTGTTCAGCCCATATCTTGAGTTCTAGAAGTCCAAATGACCTCATCTTTTTTTTGTTGGAAAGCTTAGACAATTTGCTAGAACATTCCAGAGGATTCTGGGCAAATTATAATGTTAGAAATGACGTCTTGTTCAGACAAGAAGATAAGGATTGTTATCAAGTCAAGATGTGGCCGCCCACTCATCAATTAGTCAACAAATCAATAGTTCCAAATTTTGGCCTATAAAAGGAGGCACTTACCATGTATTGAGGCATCTTGGTTTCCATATCAAGATCATGCTCTTGCTTTCTCTCTTTGTATTGCTTATGTCTTGCTTTCATTAATATCAAGTTTATGCACTTCATTTCCTTTCCTTTACTTAGTTAACCTCTTTCTCATTTATGTTCTTATCTTGTTCATTTATGTTTCTTTCTTTCATTATGTTCAGCTAAGTTAATTATGTCAAGGTGAAAAGGGTACACTAATGGTGTAAGAATAAGTATAATATAAACTTAACATGGACCTTAACGTTGGATACTAACATGTTTTATATTTGTTATCTTGTTCACTTTTAATACTTTGCTTGTTAAATGGTTAATCTAGATTTATGTTGTATAACACTTGGTACAACAAATACTTGGCACTTTCATAGCCCATACTGTATGGTATAACCGACGCCTGAGCTATGAAAGGAACTTGATTTGTTGTTAACATAAGTTATAATCATGAATGCCTGCCAACATTTATAAGTATTAGCTTTATTTGAATAAGATAACTAATGTAATCATGTTAAAAATTTATAATCTGATTGGAACCTCCCTTATGTGTGGTTTCCAATTGAGTAATAAGAGTTTATACTATACTTGTTTGAAATAGCATTAGTGGATCCTCTAACCTTGACATTTGTTTTTATCGTTGTTTAATCCTTACGTTAATCTTTCATCTCAAAGTTCTTATTAATTTCTTCATCTTCTACTTTTCATTATTATTATTATTATTATTATTATTATTTTACATTCTATTTATATTATATAATATATATATTTGATCTTTTCATAAACTCAGTATATAGGCTGGAAACCTGTGACCCGATCTTTAGATCATTCTCAGGTATAACAACGCCACGTACTGAGTATAATAATTATTATTATTGTTATTGTTGTTGTTGTTGTTGTTGTTGTTGTTGTCTTGTTATTTATAATTTATACAATTAACCTCTCTGTGGTTCGACCCCGGTCTTGTCGGGTTATTTATTACTTTGACACTCCTGCACTTGGGAAAAGACATCAAGCTTTTGGTCGTGTCAGGAGTCGAAGTGAGATAAAATCGTTTTAGAGAAACAAAATCTGGCAGTAATCTAGTTGGTCAAAAAGGTTCTTGATCCGACAATGTTGAGCATCCAAATTTGACTGAGAATCTGCTCTAAGAACAATGATCCCTAGGACCTATTAAAGGTGTACGTCAAAATGTTTTTAGCGAACATGAGCTAAACTCCTATACTCTGTTCAAAAGAGGTATACACCCTCTCCAGCACGTGGGGGTCCGAAATTGGGTAACAACATTACTGGTGAGAAGATGAGGTTGCAATGGTGTTGGGTGTAGATGAGGTGGTGGTGGCTATAAACACATGGAGAGAAAGAGAGAGGAGAGAGGCGGCAATGTCATATAGAAAATTTGGAGGTGGGTGATTTTTTTACCAACTTTGCATCTTAATTGTTTTTTGCTCAATGCCTGGAATCAACAAATAGGGGATCGAAGAGGGACATTTTGTTCTATGTTCTTCAAATTAAACAAGGGTCATTTGCATGTTATGGAACTTCAAAACCGTTGTTCTCAAATTGTAACTACCTTGTTAATTCTGCAGATTAATTCTACTATCCTCCTAGATGAGCTCCCTTCCACAAGTTCAGTAACTGCAAAAGGATAATGGCATGTGAATTCTATTGGCCAATTGAACTAAAAAATTAAATAAAAAGGATTGTTTGCTTCTAAAAAATTAAAACACTGTCAAATAAGTCTAGTTATAATCAACAATAAGTTTATAAGATTTTTGTAGAATAGTAACATCACATGTAACTGTAAGTAGAAGAAAAAAAGTTTTAATAAAATGGAAGGTCCATTGACTACTTGACGGTCGAGTCACATTTGATTTTTGTTTTAGACTGCAGTGAATTAATGGGGTTTCATTGCAAAGTGTTAGAGAATAATATAAATCATATCCTAGGACCTCACCCAACAGCTTAAGCTATTGGGTTGAGATGGTTCTTTGACATGGTATCAGAGCCTTGATGACCAAGCGGTCACGAGTTCGAATCTCACCATCCCTATTTATTTGATAAAAATTAAGCACAAGATAATGTGGGTCTATGCAAGTTTCAAGCCCAGAGGGCTTTCACTTGAGGGGGTATGTTAGAGAATAATATAAATCATATCCTAGGGCCTCACCCAACAGCTTAAGCTATTGGGTTGAGATGGTTCTTTGACATAAAGGGTACCGCCGAGAAAACGACGAGTGGACGAAGTGTAAAAGATGGAGTATGAAAATAAGGAGAATAAAATAGAAAAAAATTACACAGATAGGTATAATTTAGAGGTTGAGTATCAGTAGCATTTTTTAGTAAAATAAGTTTGTATTCTAATAGGTGAAAATTATTTGATTGTTATATAATTAAAAAAAAACTGTAGTGTAAGACCCAACGAATTAGCTTGCATTAAAAAAAACTCAAATTTTTTGATTCTTAGACGTATAAATACTAGCAAACCAAATTCTTAGTTATCATAGCAAGCAAGAATGATAAGAGCATTGGTGATCCTCAACTAGTAACTATTCTAGCAAAATAAATAATACTCAAGTGATTATTGTAGCACTCTTTAAGTGATGTGGAGGTGACAGTAGTAGGAAAAGAAAGGGATTGAAACAAAATTGTTTACGGGAAAACAAAAGTGGGGAGGGCTGCTCGGAGGCTGGTTCAAGGCTGTGATTCGACTGTTGTTGTGGTGGTTCTGTGTTGGTGTGGCAGTGACAACAGCCACCGTGGTATATCTCCGCTTCCCTCTCCCTTTCTTGCATTGAATCTCCACATCACTGAATCACACTATGTCCAAAAATTTAATACCTAAAACACCCTAATTAAAATAAATTATTTTTAAGTTTTGAATTTGTGATGATGTATCTATGGGGCTTTCTAATTGTTTGCTAAACCAAACATGAGTTTAAAGAGTGATTGGGTCAAGGGCTAGCCTTGAAGCTCAATCCCTATTAGCAATAATACAGCAGCAACATCACAGGATCAGCAAACAATCCACACCTCTAGTGATCATGTAGACAATGACTCAGCATAGAAGATTACACCCGTTCTCAGTCATGATTCCTTGAGCTCTGCACCTCCTGATCATAGGAAGAGAACAAAAGCAGCGGAGATGTTATTGAAAGAATTCTCTTCTTCTGTTAATATTAAAAATAGGGCGTAAGCACACTACAATCAACTATGTGTTGTATTTAAATATATATAAATAAGGAACAGAGTAACTATTGACTTTCTATAGTTGTCTTTGTTTCTATAGTTACAATTGTTTCTATAGTTACAAGATCATCATAATTATGGAGGTTGATTTGTCTCTGATTTGTTGTCATTCTGGAGTGTAGTAATCGTTGGAGTATCTTCTTGATTATGGTTGTTGCCATTCTGGAGTGTAATAGCCGTTGGAGTATCTTCTTGATTATTAACACGACCAAAAGCTTGATGTCTTTTCCCAAGTGCAGGAGTGTTGAAGTAATAAATAACCCGGCAAGACCGGGGTCGAACCACAGAGAGGTTAATTGTATAAATTATAAATAGCAAGACAACAACAATAACAACAACAACAACAACAACAACAACAACAATAATTATTATACTCAGTACGTGGCGTTGTTATACCTGAGAATGATCTAAAAGATCGGGTCACAGGTTTCCAGCCTATATACTGAGTTTATGAAAAGATCAAAGATATATATTGTATAATATAAACAGAATGTAAATAATAATAATAATAATAATAATAATAATAATAATAATAATAATGAAAGCAGAAGATGAAGAAATTAATAAGAACTTTGAGATGAAAGATTAACGTAAAGATTAAACAACGATAAAAACAAATGTCAAGGTTAGAGGATCCACTAATGGTATTTCAAACAAGTATAGTATAAACTCTTATTACTCAATTGGAAACCACACATAAAGGAGGTTCCAATTAGATTATAAATTGTTAACATGATTATAACTTATGTTAACAACAAATCAAGTTCCTTTCATAGCTCAGGCGTCGGTTATACCATACAGTATGGGCTATGAAAGTGCCAAGTATTTGTTGTACCAAGTGTATACAACATAAATCTAGATTAACCATTTAACAAGCAAAGTATTAAAAGTGAACAAGATAACAAATATAAAACATGTTAGTATCCAACATTAAGGTCCATGTTAAGTTTATATTATACTTATTCTTACACCATTAGTGTACCCTTTTCACCTTGACATAATTAACTTAGCCAAACATAATGAAAGAAAGAAACATAAATGAACAAGATAAGAACATAAATGAGAAAGAAGTTAACTAAGTAAAGGAAAGGAAATGAAGTGCATAAACTTGATATTAATGAAAGCAAAACATAAGCAATACAAAGAGAGAAAGCAAGAGCATGATCTTGATCTGGAAACCAAGATGCCTCAATACATGGTAAGTGCCTCCTTTTATAGGCCAAAATTTGGAACTATTGATTTGTTAATTAATTGATGAGTGGGTGGCCACATCTTGACTTGGTGACAATCCTTATCTTCTTTTCTAAGTTTGGCCATCTCTTTGTCCTTTCACTTTCAATACTTAAACTCATCAATCAATCCTTTTATTTATGTGATAGGCCTGCATTTAAGATGAGCATTTACCATAAATTAAGGTATCTTATAGTATCAAACTTGTTATTATAAAACATGCTTTAGTTAAGGAGTTATTGATACTTCAAGTGCAAAATGATGATATAAAACCTTGATAAACATGCACTTTTAAGTACTAATCACACCCCCCAACCAGCTTATTACTAGTCCCTAGTAATCTAAAGCGTTAAAATAGAGAAACAATTTGCAAGTATCACAAAGCAAGGCATTCATCATTCAACTTCTATTAATCTATCCAGATAAACAAACTCTCATTAAATTTATATTACTGCTTCATAGTTCTTAAACTAGATATTAATAAACCTTCTTTTTATGTGCTCAATATATGAAAACATAGATGATGGGGCTTTTGTTGGAAGAAAACAATATTATGTTCAAATGTTTAAGGTAAACTTTCTTGGGTTGGGATTATTATTTATTACTTTTTTTTATCTTTTTTTTAATTTTTTTTATTTATATACACATAAAACTTAAAACACAATGTATCTTTAACCCATGTAACGAGTTTTAGGCTAATGACTCCCAGACCAGTTGGTCTTAGGGCATTAGGTGTTGAAACACCCCTACGAGCTTAACAACTCGGGTTGTAGATACTGATACGTAGATAGTGCAACGTTTGATTCCCTTAAGCTTTTCTCCTTAACCCATGTAACAAGCTTTGGGCCAATAGCTCCCAAGTCAGTTGACTTTAGGGTATTAGGTATTAAAACACCCCTTCGGGCTTAATTGTTTAGGTTAGGGAGGCTACGAAACCAAACTTATCTACGTTTTTATTATCATCAATATTATCATCATTTTTTTATTTTTTATTTTTTTGCAAATTATATACTATCCCTTACCCTTAGTTGTTACCTTCAACAAAAGAACATAAATAATGTAATAATCCAATGTGCAACCCAAAATCATATGTTAAAGTGTGTGTGTGAAAATGAAGGTTTAATAATACTTGTTAAATGAGTATAGGAGCAAAATTAAGTGATAACAATGCGAGAGTTTGTAAACCTGAATATTTCAAGAAGTATTCTAATAGGTCTTGTTATGAATATTGCAAATAACCATTAGAAAATTTTTACTAAGATGTGTCTCAAGAATAATTCCTCTTTACTCTGCCATCCTAGTAATAACAGCTTTGCCAGATGGTTTTTTAAACAAATATAAGATGTAACAAAACAAAATAATATAAGAAGTAACAAAACAAAATAATATGCTATTAATAAAACCAAAAGACACAAGGTTTCACAGATGAAGGCTCAAATCTAATCTAAGCTTTTACGGCTTTCCTTAGCTGACCAATCTAGGCGACTCATGCAAGGATCAATGACAGGGATGAAAGATTGTAGTTGGTCAATCAATTGTTCAGCAGTAGCAGCAGAGATTATGATTTGTCGTGCTGAAGATGTTAGAAATTCCTGTTCCACAGCTTGATCAAGGAAGGACAACAACTTATCATAAAAACCATTAACATTTAACAAACCTATAGGTTTATGGTGAATGTGCAGTTGGGCCCAAGATGAAATATGAAAGATCTCTTCCAATGTGCCCAGACCACCTGGTAAGGCAATGAAGGCATCAGCATGGCTAAACATGGCGTTCAGTCGATCAGACATTGTTGGGACCTGTAATTCGTCTCCAATTGTTTTTCCAATGATGTCCCCATTTGTCAAAGCTTTGGGGACAACCCCTAAAACTTGTCTGCCTCCTAAAAATGCAGCCATTGAAACACCTCCCATTAACCCAAGGCTGTCTCCCCCATACACTAAATGAATCTTTCTCTCAGCTAGTACTTGACCAAGATGATTTGCTGATTCTAAAAACTCTTTTTCTTTCCCAAGGCTGGATCCACCGAAAACACAAATATTTCTTATGTGATGACTTGAGGAACCTGCCATTTCTACACACTTCTATATTTGATGAATGTCTGGGATGAGTAGAAATGAAGGGAAGGAAGAGAAGAATTTATAGATGAAAAAGTGAAAATGCAATCATACCACCTATATGTAGGCTAGTTGTAGTCTCACAAACTCTCTCTCTCTCTCTCTCTCTCTCTCTCTCTCTCTCTTTATTAATTATTTATTTTGAAAAAGCATGTATGTACAGGTAGTTGTGATTGTGGCTCACATCTTTCCTTGGTTTTACGTCCAAGAACGGCTTAAACGCCCTCTATAGGTCGGGGATAGGCTTCCCATCCAGTTTTCTTAAAAACTGGCAAATAGGGTCTTTTTTAGTCAGATTCCCAAGACTAAGTCAAGCATGTTCTTTATGAAAATTGGGTCATAAGTCATGAAATGCACAACGCACATTGCCACCAGGATATGTTGCAAAAGTCAATAGAAGATTATCTAAAGATTCCTTATGTTTTGAAATAAATCCTGACTTTTGACAATTTTCACAAGCTTTGCAGAACACATGTGTGTCTTTGAACATGGTGGGCCAATAGAATCCAGATTGTAAGATTTTTACAGTTGTCCTTTTTGATGAGAAATGACTCCCACATGCCTCAGAATGACAAAGTTTAATGACACTACTTACCTCATTGTCGGGAATGCATCTTTGAAATATTTGATCAGGACAATTTTTGAATAAGTAAGGGTCATCCAAATAAAAGTTCTTCACTTCATTCAAAATCTTTCCTTTGTCTTCGGTACTCCAGTGAGTTGGCAAATCTCCTGTTGCAAGAAAATTGATATTTTTAGCAAACCAAGGCATTGAACTATGAGAAAGTAAGGATTCTTCAGGAAAGTAATCATCGATTGGTGTGATGTCAGATATCAAATCTATTATCAATCTTGACAAATGATCCGTATCAACATTTTTTGTGCCTTTTTTCTCCTCGATTTCTTCCTGAGAATAAATCATTTGCAAATCTTCAGATTTATCCAACTCAATTTTACTCAAAGTAGATTCAAGTTGATCATGAACTAATTCTTCAATAAGATCTACTTCTTGTAAATCATTATCATCTCCAGGTTGCTTGCAAATGTTGAAAATATTCATCTCCAATGTCATGTTTCCAAATGATAGCTTCATTAGTCCATTCCTACAATTAATCAATGCATTAGAAGTTGCAAGAAACGAACGTCCTAAAATAATAGGAAATGAATTACATGCTTCAACAGGTTGCATGTCCAAGACAATAAAATCCACAGGATAAATGAATTTATCGACTTGTACTAACACATCTTCAATTATTCCTCTAGGCACTTTTACAGATCTATCGACAAGTAAAAGAGTTACAAAAGTTGGTTTTAACTCACCTAGATTGAGACTCTGAAAAACTGAATATGGAAGTAAATTCACACTAGCTCCAAGATCAAGTAAGGCTCTTTCAATTTTATGTTCTCCAATAAAGCAAGTAAGGCTCTTTCAATTTTATATTTCAAAGCATTATTGTTTTGAAGAATGGCACTTACTTGTTCGGCTAAAAAGGCTTTCTTTTTCACATTCAGTTTTCTCTTCACAGTGCACAAATCTTTCAAAAATTTAGCATAGGAAGGAACCTGTTTAATAGCATCCAACAAAGGTATATTGATCCTTACCTGTTTGAAAGTTTCAAAGATTTCAGAGTTGTGATTGACTTTCCTTTGTTTGGTCATGGCATGAGGAAATGGAAGTGCTGGCGGGGAATCAGCCTTCTCTTTGTAATGTTCAGGTTCAACCCATTCCTTACCCTCAGAGATAGACTCATCATCTTTCTCACAAGGTTCAAGAATGGGTTTTTCAATAACCTTACCACTACGAAGAGTGATGACTGATTTGACTTGATCCATGTGTTGGCTTCCAGAACTACTCGCATTTGCCTTGTATTGCCCCTTTGGATTTTGTTGTGGTTGAGATGGAAACTTACCTTTCTCTTGAAAACTGAGAGCAGATGTTAACTTTGCAAGAGTATCTTTAAAATCTGTCATGCCTTGAGCAAGTTGAGTGTTGATTGCCTCTTGCTTTTCAATGAATGCATGCAATGTTTCCTCAAAATTTCTTCTAGGAGGTGGAGCATAAGGAGGTACATATTCATGAGAATTTTGGAAATTATGGTGTGCTTGAAATGGTGGCTGTGAAGTTTGTGCATTATTACTATCACTCTTCCAACTAAAATTTGGGTGATTTCTCCAACCAGGGTTATACGTTTGTGAGTATGGGTTATGGTTGGGTCTTTGGAAACTGTTTAAAGCATGGGCTTGTTCATGGAGGCATTCCTTAAAAGAAGGCAAAGTTGGACAATCATTTGTTGAGTGTTCCTTGGTTTCACATATTTGATACACAATGTCTTGAACAGATTTTAATTGACCACTTTTTTTCAATTCAAGTGCTTCGACTTTTCTAGCTAAAGATGCAAACTTGGCTTGGAGGTCATGATCTTCCCTAAGGTTGTGCATACCTCCACTAGATGTATGAGGTTGAGTTTTACTTGGTGCCTCATAAGTACCTGTGGTGTCCCAATTTTGAGCATTTTCGGCTAGCAAGTCTAGGTACTCCATTGCTTCATTAGGGTCTTTATCTTCGAAAGTTCCATTGCACATCAATTCAACCATTTGCCTATCTCTAGGTGTTAAACCTTCATAAAAATGTGAAACCAATCTCCATGTTTCAAAACCATGATAAGGGCAAGTATTAAGCAAATCTCGATACCTATCCCAACATTGGTAAAATGTTTCTCCTGGTTTTTGAGTGAAAGTGATGATTTGTCTTTTGAAAGAGTTTGTTCTGTGAGACGGAAAAAACTTCTTTAAAAATTGTTGTTGCATTTCATCCCAAGCACGAATGGATCCTGGTCTCAAATTTTGTAGCCATGTTTTAGCTTTATCTTTTAATGAAAAAGGAAAAAGCTTTAATCGAATGGTGTTCATGCTACAATTTGAGTCATTATAGGTATTACAGACCTCCTCAAATTCCCTTAAATGCAAGTATGGATTTTCTAAGTCTAAGCCATGAAAAGATGGTAAAAGTTGAATAATGCCTGGCTTAAAATTAAAATGAGATGCATCAGGAGGGAAAACTATGCATGAGGGTGCACTTGTTCTTGTGGGATTCATGTGGTCTCTAAGTGTTCTCATACGGTTATTCTCATTATTCTCATGATGAAGCGATTGATTATCTTCTTCGGCCATATTTTCTAAAAATGATGAGGATACCTTACAAAGTCGACCACTTAATGTACGTGACCAAACTCTCATGCACGTGTAAAAAGACAATAAAAGGAAGAAAAGAGAATAGAAGAAAAAGAAACAAAACAAAAAAAAGAAAACAAAAGTTAGATAAAATGAAAAGTGAAAAGAGAAAATAAATTAAATATTATACTTTATACAAGAATTTACCTCCCCGGCAACGGCGCCAAAAACTTTACACGACCAAAAGCTTGATGTCTTTTCCCAAGTGCAGGAGTGTCGAAGTAATAAATAACCCGGCAAGACCGGAGTCGAACCACAGAGAGGTTAATTGTATAAATTATAAATAGCAAGACAACAACAATAACAACAACAACAACAACAACAACAATAATAATTATTATACTCAGTACGTGGCGTTGTTATACCTGAGAATGATCTAAAAGATCGGGTCACAGGTTTCCAGCCTATATATACTGAGTTTATGAAAAGATCAAAGATATATATTGTATAATATAAACAGAATGTAAATAATAATAATAATAATAATAATAATAATAATAATAATAAAAGCAGAAGATGAAGAAATTAATGAGAACTTTGAGATAAAAGATTAACGTAAGGATTAAACAATGATAAAAACAAATGTCAAGGTTAGAGGATCCACTAATGGTACTTCAAACAAGTATAGTATAAACTCTTATTACTCAATTAGAAACCACACATAAAGGAGGTTCCAATTAGATTATAAATTATTAACATGATTACATTAGTTATCTTATTCGAATAAAGCTAATACTTGTAAATGTTGGCAGGCATTCATGATTATAACTTATGTTAACAACAAATCAAGTTCCTTTCATAGCTCAGGCGTCGGTTATACCATACAGTATGGGCTATGAAAGTGCCAAGTATTTGTTGTACCAAGTGTTATACAACATAAATCTAGATTAACCATTTAACAAGCAAAGTATTAAAAGTGAACAAGATAACAAATATAAAACATGTTAGTATCCAACATTAAGGTCCATGTTAAGTTTATATTATACTTATTCTTACACCATTAGTGTACCCTTTTCACCTTGACATAATTAACTTAGCCAAACACAATGAAAGAAAGAAACATAAATGAACAAGATAAGAACATAAATGAGAAAGAAGTTAACTAAGTAAAGGAAAGGAAATGAAGTGCATAAACTTGATATTAATGAAAGAAAAACATAAGCAATACAAAGAGAGAAAGCAAGAGCATGATCTTGATCTGGAAACCAAGATGCCTCAATACATGGTAAGTGCCTCCTTTTATAGGCCAAAATTTGGAACTATTGATTTGTTAATTAATTGATGAGTGGGTGGCCACATCTTGACTTGGTGACAATCCTTATCTTCTTGTCTGAACAAGACGTCATTTCTAACATCATAATTTGCCCAGAATCCTCAGGAATGTTCTAGGAAATTTTCTCAGCTTTCCAACAAAAAAAAAATGAGGTCATTTGGACTTCTAGAACTCAAGATATGGGTTGAACACTAAATAGTGTCTGGGCTGCAGGACAGCTTCGGACTTCTTCATTGTTCCTTCAGTTTGGACTTCAAAACGGCCTTTTTAAATCTAAGGCTCCTAATGAAAGTTTTAGGCCTTTGTCTTACCTTTCCATCCATATAAAATGGACCTAAATCCGAGATCTAGAGCTCCAGATATGATCCAATTACCGAACAATGTTTCGGTTTGGACTGCACCGGCATCTCTTTTCTAAGTTTGGCCATCTCTTTGTCCTTTCACTTTCAATACTTAAACTCATCAATCAAACCTTTTATTTATTTGATAGGCCTGCATTTAAGATGAGCATTTACCATAAATTAAGGTATCTTATAGTATCAAACTTGTTATTATAAAACATGCTTTAGTTAAGGAGTTATTGATACTTCAAGTGCAAAATAATGATATAAAACCTTGATAAACATGCACTTTTAAGTACTAATCAATTATGGTGGCTAATTTGTTTCCCATCCTGGAGTGTAGTAGCCGTTGGAGGTGCTGTGATGCTGCTACTGCTTCGGTGATGCTGCTGTTGTTGCTGATCCTGTGATGTTGCTGCTGTATTATTGCTAATACCCTCCCTCAAACATTGTCGGGGTTGGAGGCAAAGTTTGCTCTGGAAACGAAGAAGGGCAGCTTTGGATACTAGCTTAGTAAATAAATCAGCAATCTGATTAAAGGTAGGAATGTGATTCGTAATAAGGTTCCCAAGAGCCACTTGTTCGCATACAAAATGATAATCAAGCTCAATATGCTTGCTACGTGCATGGAAGACAGGATTGATCGTCATGTGGAGAGCACTAACATTGTCACAATAGAGCACCGGTGGAGATATCAGTGGAAGGTGTAAATCGCGAAGGATGTAGGTCAACCATGTAAGTTCTACGGCAGTGTTGGCCACAACACGATATTCTGCTTCAGTGCTAGAGCGCAAAATAGTGTGT
This sequence comes from Populus alba, assembly GCF_005239225.2. Classification (NCBI taxonomy): domain Eukaryota; kingdom Viridiplantae; phylum Streptophyta; class Magnoliopsida; order Malpighiales; family Salicaceae; genus Populus; species Populus alba. The sequence continues at coordinate 414,040 of NC_133298.1, read as the reverse complement.
TGTTTCTTGGCACACCAGGAGATGAGATTACAACCAAGAAAAACACAGTAGCCAATAGTCGAACGTCTTGTAGTAAGACATCCAGCCCAATCAGCATATGAAAAAGCAGATAAATGAAGCTTAGTAGTAGAAGTAAAATGCAGACCATTATTAATGTGTCTCCTTTCAACCATACCTGTTTGCTCAGGAGTGTATGGACAAGATACCTGATGAATAATTCCTGTTGAATGAAAGTGACTTGCTAATTTGGAGTTAATGAATTCACCTCCTCCATTTGAGTGGAAAACTTTGATCTGTTTATTAAATTGTCTACTAACATACTTTTCAAATGATAGATAAACGGTTAGAAAATCATATTTATTTTGGATAGGAATTATCCATGTATATTTAGAGAAATCATCTACTAGGCAAACATAATACTTGAATTTTCCAATAGATAAAAACCGGGGCAGGTCCCCATAAAATCACAATGTATTTTTTTCAAAAATATCAGTACTGGAATGTTCAGAATGAGAAAAAGGTAACTTGCTAAGTTTTCCTAATTGACAACTATCACAAAGGTGCTCAATCTTCATAGCTCCTGTGACGTCAATCAATCCTTTATTTTTTAATAACTGCACGGCAGAAAATTGAGGATGTCCTAAACGCTAGTGCCAGACTTCTGCTGGTCCAGTTTTAAAGTGATAAGAGAAATGTAATTCTAGCGAGTTGTGTAAGACATAAAGATCACCCTTACGTCTACCTGTGATTAGAGATTGTCCTGTTTTCCGTTCCTTAACACAAAAATCAACGTCAGAGAATTCACAGTTCACAGGAAATTGTTTTGTTAGCTGACTAACTGAAAGTAAATTTTTGGTCAATTCAGGAACAAGTAGGACATCATTGATAGGTAATTTTGTAGTGTTCTGTTTAATAAATGAGTCTCCAATACCAACAATTGGCAGTGAAGATCCATTTCCAATAACGATAGAATCAGTTCCAAAATATGTTCAAATATCAGTTAACATACCTGGCTTGCTTGTCATATGATTTGAGGCACCGGTGTCTGAAATCCATTCAGTGTCGCAAACAGTATTGTCTAGTGTAAAGGCTGCCAGTGCTTGTGGAATTTCACTATCATGAGTAGTTTTTTGCTTAGGTATCCACCAGCAAATTTTAGCAATGTGGCCCATTGTACCACAATATTGGCACTTGTCCTCGCGATAAAGGTCTCTTTCTGTTTGGGTCATGCGACGTTCTCCTGGTGATGGAGGGCGTCGTTGTTGAGTAGGGGTGATCCTACGATTTTGATCTCTAGATTGTTGTGCTTGTAATCCTCTCCCATTGGATGAAAATGAATAATTGTTGCGTGAGAATGGCTGCTGGGAGCTTCGATGATGTTGCTGCTGTTGTTGCCCATAAAATGCAAGCTGTTGGGAAGATTGTGAGTTTGTCATGTCCGTATAAGAAGAGAACCAGTTATGGCGCTGATCAAAATTCTGAAGCTGAGAGACCAGTTCTGAATAGGATGCTCTTGGGGGCTTCAACATGGTTGTTGTGAAGTTTTCATACTGTGGACCAAGGCTGGTGAGAAGGCAGAAAACCTTTTCACTGTTAGAAACTGGTTTGCCAATTGCTGCAAGGCTGTCACACAATTTTTTGAACGTGCGAATGTGTTCCTCCATAGATTGATTGTCATGTTTCTGGAAATAAGTGACTTGTTGGCGAAGTGTAAACTCACGTTCTTGTGAGTCTTTAACATAAGCATTCTTAAGAGCTTCCCAAACAGCAGATGCTGTCTCCAAGCCAACAACAAGGCTAAGTGTTTCTTCAGACAAGGTTCCAATAATCCAACCACGAAGAAGCCGATAAGTGATGAAAGCTTCAGTTAGGACTGGTGCTGTATTTTCTGTGTTTGAGTTATTGACTGAATCTTGTGTGATGAATTTTGTTGGTGCGAGATCTTCATTGGTGAGATGCCCAACTAGCTCCTGACTCTCTGCAAGAGACAGAGCTTGTTCCCTCCATAAAGGGTAGTTTGTTTGACTAAGCTTGAGGGTGATGAAGTTCCCAACATTGAGTGACAGTGAAGTCATTGTGTGGATATGTTTGTGTTTGTCTGTGTTTGTTTGTGTGCTCACTCAAAGGCTCTGATACCAAGAGAAAAGTATGGCAGAGGAAGAGAACAAAAGCAGCGGAGATGTTATTGAAAGAATTCTCTTCTTCTATTAATATTAAAAATAGGGCGTAAGCACACTACAATCAACTATGTGCTGTATGTAAATATATATAAATAAGGAACAGAGTAACTATTGACTTTCTATAGTTGTCTTTGTTTCTATAGTTACAATTGTTTCTATAGTTATAGGATCATCATAATTATGGAGGCTGATTTGTATCTGATTTGTTGCCATTCTGGAGTGTAGTAACCGTTGGAGTATCTTCTTGATTATGGTTGTTGCCATTCTGGAGTGTAGTAGCCATTGGAGTATCTTCTTGATTATGGTGGCTGATTTGTTTCCCATCCTGGAGTGTAGTAGCCGTTGGAGGTGCTATGATGCTGCTGCTGCTGCTGCTGCTGCTGCTACTGCTTCAGTGATGTTGTTGTTGTTGCTGATCCTGTGATGTTGCTGCTGTATTATTGCTAATAATCCCCACTTCTAAAGCACGGTAGTTTGGACCAAAGGAGATGATGAATATTGAATTGGGTTTTTAAGCTCATTTCCTTCATTATGTTTCAGATTAAGCTCGTATGTTTTTTTGAAAGATGTGTATATTATTTAAACGTCAAAATCTGACGGGGATAGAACCAAAGCTACACAATATCATATTATGGCAAAAAACCATATATAGGATAAAGCACAACTTAAGATAAACCAAAGTAAAGAAAATAACAAAAAACCCATCCGAATGAGCTGAAGCTAAACATTCCTCTACAAAACAAAACAGAAATTGCTCAAAGACATATTGGGGAAAGAAACAACATCCAAGCTATAGAAAATTCAAAGCCAGGCAACAAAATCACTTGATCTCCGCACTCCTTGTTTAGCCAAGCCATCTGCCATGTAATTACTTTCACGAAAGATATGTGAGAAGGTGATTGAACCAAAATATGCTTTCAGTCTATTAACAAAGGAGAACAAATTATGATGCTTCCAGATCACTCTCTTTTAATGGACTTCTGGGGGCATGTTCATCCAGTGCAAAGAAAGGTGTTAAAAAAAAAAATTCCTAGCATGCAGTAAGCGAATGTTAGCATGTATGCAAATATATATTTTTATTATTAAAATTAAATAATAATTCAACTTATTTTAAATACGGTTTTTTATGATGATTTTTATCTTCTTCTTTTTTTTAATATAACTAGCTTTTTATCTAAAAATCTCTGAAATATCTGTTAGAATTTTTGATAATCATAAAATTAGATGGCAATTTATTTTTCTTATTTTTACTTCCTTTCACGTAATAATGATCATCAAGATGTCCTCTGTAGTCTGTATAATAGATCTGCAGGTAATTTATCAAATCATGTGAATTTATATATTATTAGCTTTCCTTTATTTATTTTTTATTATCTTTTCATTTACGCCTCTCAGAAATATTGTCTTGACAAATTAGTATGAGAATCAGGTTTGCACTAACAGAAATAAGTAGATAGTTGTTTACTTGAATGGGCGCTAACCTCTGTGACGTTAGGGTGTTGAGTTTGGAAATTCCATGGATAATATTGAAATATAAAGGAAAATTTTACCCCTCGAAGTTTATTGGGTGTCTTCATGTTATCTAAAAATTTCCATTGTATTTCAACTAATTTCATCATGTTTTCAATTTTTCTTCTCTCGGCTCATTTCCAATGATCACACTGTAGTAGATGAATAGGCATTCTTTGATGTCTCAATTGAGCTTAAAGGTTTTTTTTAAAAAATAAATAAATAAATAAATAAAAATGCAATCATGTATCCTTTAATTCCTAATTAATCATATTAAAATTCATAAAAATTGCCTTCATGCATCACGACTAATTTAAAAATAATGTGTAGAAATAAAACATCAACAAAATTGTTTGATTTACTCAAAATTAACTTTGAAAACACAAATAAGAGAGAAAAACTAAAATATAATTCCTGTAATTCTGCCGATCCACTTCAACAAATTTAAGATGCATACTTTAAAATTGTTTAGTGCTCAAAACTAGATGCATATATATAACAATTCTACCCCAGTCTTTTATATTATTCTTTAATAATCTATAATACGTATAGCAAAGTCGGTCTTTTAAGCGTGTCCTTAAATTCTACCCCAGTCTCTCGACAAAGAATTTATTTCCAAGCTTTTTTCTTTAAAAAAGAAATTCCGTCCAAGCTTATTAAGCACAAAAAGAAAACGAATGAAAACACAGGTTGCCGCCTGGTAGGGCTCCACTTTGTTCTTTTATCATCACTAAAGACTGGAGAAATTAACAAAAGTTTGTTCTATATATGCTCTTTAATTTTCTTGCACCTTGAGCATGGAACAATCCAATCTTTATCTCCCCTACACGCATTTCTCATGTTGTTAGTATATATTACTACCTGGAAATCTTGAAACATATATTCTTTAACACTTATCTGCGTTTTGGACTGCGTACAATTACTTGGGATTTTTTTAATAATTACCATTCTATAATTTGTGCGTTGGAAAATGGTAACCAGCCATCATAATTGAGATAACAATGTAAGAAACTAAGCAGATATATTTCGATTTTGCATGCAGTATATGTAGTATTTTAACAAAGTAATCACACTATCTAACGACAATTTTCTTCTGGTTTATTCACAGTGCTATCATGCAACCTACCACTTTAATTTGATGTCAAGAAACTTAAGCGTTAAGTTTGATGTTACACTGCAAATTTTATTGCTTAAGCTGTCTGCAGTCGAGGAACACGTTTTAGACAACAGCACAACAGTTAAAGCATCAAAGCTCAACTTCCAAGTAAGGTAAGATTCTAGCTCCTAACTTGGTATTTAATAGATCCGTAGTGACCTAGTGATATGCATTGGAAGTGCAGATAAATTCTTTTGTTCACAATATCCTTTGTTCAGTAAATATCTGTACTTCTAATGGGAGAAACACACATTTTAGTCCGAGAAAATAATAATTGGTTGGGATCCATAATGAGCGTTGAGCGGACAGAGACCATGAGCCAGCAGCAAGGGCCTCGAATTATTCCAAGGGTTCCACAGATATTTAGTGGGATTGACTCGAACAAGAAATGTTACGAACCCATGGTGGTCTCCATAGGTCCTTACTACCATGGGAAGCATGATGGGCTCAAAGAGATGGAGAAGTCTAAACAAAGTATGGTGCGCGGATTTGTGCAACAGAGTGGAAAACACGTTGAAGAGGTGTACAAAACCGTGGTGGATGTGGCTGAAGAGGCAAGAAGATGCTATGTTGAGGATGCATTATCAGTTATACTCAATGACATGACCAAATTCACCAAGATGATGTTTCTTGATGGTTGTTTTGTTATCCAATTCATGCACTGTCTACTTCGTGACCATCAAAATCTGAAGATGTCCAGTCACTTTGCAGCTTTAGTTGCACGAGACATGTTCTTACTAGAGAACCAACTCCCTTTTGTAGTCCTCAGGTCATTGATGAAGTTGAGATTCGGATCAGATGAAGGAGGTGTTGGTGGGAGAAACCACTGGTGGTGGCTTTGAGACACTCAGAGGGGATAAAACACATTGTTTTATTACACAAAACCAAAGCTTACAATTAATGAAAACTTAACACAATACACGCCCTCTCTCTCTCTTTCTCTTTCTAGTGTTTCTCTCAATTCTCTCCACACACATTAACAGAGGCTGGGCACTCTATTTATATACGAAATTAAAACAAGACTTTTCAACCTTCTAGGTGTGAAGGCGGCTGGCGGCTGTGGCAGCTGGTGGCTGGCGGCTGCAGCTGGTCGGCGACTGGAGGCTGGTGGCTGGTGGCTGGTTGCCTTCCTTGACCTTCTGGGAGCTTCTGGATTGAGTTTAATATTCAACAAATCTCCCCTTTAAACTCAATCGAGGGATATCATGCCAAGCATGAACTTTAATCGGATGAATGTTTCTCCCTTCAATGGCTTTGTGAAGATGTCAGCAACTTGATCATTTGTGTTGCAAGATATCAGTTGGACTTCTTCATTCTTCACATGTTCCCGGATAAAGTGATGATGTGTATCAATGTGTTTGCTCCTCTCATGATACACTGGATTCTTTGCCAATGCGATTGCTGATCGATTATTAATATAAATCTTCGTAGGATTTTCTTGAGGAAATCCCAAAAACTTCAGCATATTCCTTAACCATATTGAATGGCATACGGCTGAGTTGGCAGCAACATACTCAGCTTCACAGCTTGATAATGTGACAATCGATTGCTTCTTGGATGACCATGTGAAAGATGTGTCTCCTATGAAAAAGACAAACCCTGTTGTGCTTTTCCTTTCATCCAGATCTCTACCCCAATCACTATCCGAGTAGCCTACAAGATTAAAGTCTTTACTTGAGGTATAAAACATACCTTCATTCATTGTGCCTTTGATGTAGCGAAGAATTCTCTTGGCTGCATTCAAGTGAGACTGGTCTGGTGTCTCCATGTATCTGCTGACGAGTCCGACTCCGTAGAGTATATCCGGTCTGGTACATGTCAAGTACCTTAAGCTTCTTACTAAGCTTTTGAAGTAAGTTGGATCAACATTTCCAACCTTACTCTTCCTCAATTCCACTCCATTCTCAACTGGAGTTGATACCGGATTGCAGCTTTCCATCTTGAAACTTTCAAGAATATCTTTGGCGTAACCGCTTTGGGATACAAAAATCCCTTCTTCCTTCTGCGTTACTTCTAAGCCAAGAAAATGTGACATTAGACCAATGTCAGTCATTTCAAACTCCTGTACCATGCTTCGTTTGAAGTCGTCAAACATGGTAGGGTTGTTGCCGGTGAATATCAAATCATCAACATACAGGTAAGCAAATAAGATGCTGCCATCTGCTCCTTTCTTCACATACATTGCGTGTTCATATGGACATTTTTCAAATCCATTATCTTGAAAATACCTGTCAATTCTGGTATTCCAAGCACGCGGAGCTTGCTTCAAACCATAGAGAGCCTTCTTCAACTTGTATACTTTGCCTTTATTTTCAGCATCAATGTATCCAAGTGGTTGTTCAACATAGATCTCTTCTTCTAGGAAGCCATTCAGAAATGCTGACTTCACATCGAGTTGATAGATCTTCCATCTATGTTGTGCAGCTAGTGAGATCATCAATCTGATTGTCTCTAGCCGGGCTACTGGAGCAAATACTTCTCCATAATCAATGCCTTCTCTCTATTTGTAGCCTTTAGCCACTAATCTGGCTTTGTATCTTTGCACTTCTCCTTTGGCGTTCTTCTTCGTCTTGTAGACCCATTTGACACCTATTGCTTTCTTGTTTTCTGGTAGATAAGTCAGCTTCCAGGTATCATTCTTCTCAATGGCATGTATTTCTTCATCCATTGCTTCTATCCATTTCTCTTCTGTGACAGCTTCATTGAAGTTTAATGGGTCACTATCTGCAAAGAAACAAAACAGAGTTGTATCTTCCATGACCTGAGTGGTATCGTACAACTCTTCAAGATTCTGCATCCTTCTTGGTCTTTCTGATGAGGATGCTGGTGGTGTTGATGATGATGCTCCTGGTGTGTTCCTCCTGTTGAATACAGGGAAACTGTGTGCCGGACTTTGTGGTTCAGCTGCTGGCACAATCGGTTCTTCGACAAGTACTGTTGGTACTTCTTCACCTTCAAGGATCAAATCAGTGGTGATCCATTTGACTGCTTCTTGATCACCATTCCATGCCCAAGATTTATCTTCTTCAAAGATAACATCTCTACTCGTAATCACCTTCTTCGTGATGGGATTATACAGCCTGTATCCCATCCTTCTTTCACCATATCCGACAAAGATGCATTTCTTGCTCTTATCATCGAGCTTTCTCCTTCTTGCATCTGAGATCTTTGCATATGCCACACAACCAAAGACTCGAAGATGAGTTACACTTGGTTTGTGACCACTCCATGCTTCTTCTGGAGTAATACCTTGCAAACTTCTGGTCGGGCAGCGATTCAACAGATACACTGCACATGATACAGCTTCAGCCCAGTATTGCTTGGGCAACTTCTTTGCTTTGAGCAGACTTCTGGCCATGTCAAGAATCGTGCGATTCTTCCTTTCTGCTACACCGTTCAGCTGTGGTGTATAAGCTGGCGTAGTCTGATGTCTGATGCCTTGTTGTGTACAATAGGCTTCAAAGTCATTGGCTGTATATTCTCCTCCTTGATCAGATCTTACTGTTCTGATCGTATAACCAGTTTGCTTCTCCACAATTGCTTTAAAATCTTTAAAACAATTGAATACTTCTGACTTCCTCTTCAGAAAGTATATCCACGTCTTTCTACTAAAATCATCAGTAAAAGTGAGGAAGTACCTATTTTGTCCAGTCGACATAGGCGTGATTGGGCCACACACATCTGTGTGTACTAATTCCAGTGGCCTCTTTGCTCTCCAGTTGACTTCTTTGGCAAAACTGGATCTGTGATGTTTGCTGAGGACACAACTCTCACAGACTTCTTCTGGATGATCAATGTGAGGCAAACCTTTGACCATCTTCTTGCTTGCTAGCATCTTCAAACTCGTGAAATTCAGATGTCCAAGCCTCAGGTGCCAAAGCCATTCTTCACTGTTGGTGATGGCGCTCAAACACCTTGCTCCATCATACTGGATGTTCAAAGGAAACATCCTATTCTTGGACATTTTCACGTAGGCCATTAATCTCCAATTGTTGTCTCTAATTGCCAGATGACAATTCTCCGAGTAAAAAGTATAGCCTCTCTCCAAAAGTTGACCTAAGCTGATTAGGTTCTGCTTTATGGCTGGGACATAATACACATTGGCGATGTAGCTGGAATCGTCGTTCTTCAACTTAATTGGGATGCTGCATTTACCTTTGAATGGAACCTTTGTGGTATCTCCAAAAGTAACTAGACCTTGCTTGGTCTCATCTAGATTACTAAATAACTCTCGGTAGCCACACATATGATTGCTGGCTCCAGTATCTAGATACCATATTTCCTGTTTCTCTCCAAGTTCTTGTTGGACAAGAAATGCAGATGCTTCTGTGTCATCTTTTGCTGCAAAGTTAGCATGCTCACGTATCTCTAACGGAGCTTTGCTTCTGCATTCAGTGCTATAGTGCCCAAATTGATTGCAACTATAACATTTGATATTCCTCTTGTCACGGTTATTGTAACCGCCTCCTCTTCCTCTAGGAGTGAATGCTTGTTGGCCTCGACCTCCTCTGGTGGTATTTCTACCACCTCTTCCTCTGAAGCTTGTATTCCAAGAACCTCTTCCTTGGAATCTCTGGAATCCTCCTCTGGATTGTTGACTTCCTGCTTGAGTGGTGTAGCCACTTGATGAAGTCTCCCCTTGCTCATATCTGTCCTTGAGGGACAACTTTGCTTGTAAGGCATGCTCGATGGCCTTATCTCCATTTCGCTTTACTATCTTCTGCTCATGAGCTTGCAAAGAACTCATAAGTTCATCTACTGTCAACTTGTCCACTTCCTTGGACTCTTCAATGGCGACAACAACATGATCAAATTTTGGATCTAGGGATCTCAAAATTTTCTCCGTAATTCGAGCATCGATGAGGGCTTCTCCATTTCTTCTCATTTGGTTTACTATCACCATAATCCTTGTGTGATAATCAGAAATAGACTCCGAGGACTGCATTTGCAATAAGTCAAAGTCACCTCGTAAAGATTGAAGACGAATCTTCTTGATTCTGTCAGCACCTTTGTATTTCTGTTGGAGAGCCTCCCATATATCATGTGACGTTTCAGCGGAAGCTATGATCTCGAATGTATCTTCATCAAGACCTTGGTAGATGATGGTCTTGGCTTTGTTGTCTTTCTTTCTGTTGACTTTCAAGGCTTGCTTTTGTGCCTCTTGTAAAGCATCTTCTCTTTCTTTGGACTCTGGTTCATCATAACCAGTTTGTACAATATCCAAACACTCTTGTGACCCAAGGAATGCCTTCAATCTGATGCACCAACTATCATAGTTGTCTTTGGTCAGCTTCGGGATGAGTGTATGTGTACCTTCTGTAGTCATTTTGCACTTGGAATGACTATATCACCTTTTTGGGAGCCGAAACTGACACTGTAGATCGATCCGGAATGGTCCAAATAGTAGGGAACCGGTCTGACTTTGTTGAAATCTGGTCAGAAAATGGGTGAACCGGTCAAAAAACCAATTCTGTACGGCGGGCAGTTCGCTGGGTGAACCGGGAATATTCTGCGGAATATTCGGGGGAATATTCTCTCGCTCGGCTTTGGCTGGAAGCGGCTCGGCTCGGCTCGGCTCGGGGGGCGGCTCGGCTTGTGGCTCGGCTGGACTCGGCTTGTGGCTCGGCTAGGACTCGGCGTATACGGCTTGGCTCGGCTCAAATATGGCGCGCGTGTGGCTCAGTCGTCTTCAACCTCGGGGCGCGTGGGCTGCGCGTGGTCTTCTCCGCGGAATCTTCAGGAGGCGCGTGTGGATCACCGCGGTTTCCGATCAGGTTGATTCTTGCGACAGTGAGTTCGTCTTGATGAGCTCTACACTGTGGAATGATCAAAACTTGTTTTGGACAATTTTGAAAATTCGGATATACCCCAAAACTCTTCTGTTTTCCGGCGAACGGGGCTCTGATACCAATTGTTGGTGGGAGAAACCACTGGTGGTGGCTTTGAGACACTCAGAGGGGATAAAACACACTGTTTTATTACACAAAACCGAAGCTTACAATTAATGAAAACTTAACACAATACACGCCCTCTCTCTCTCTTTCTCTTTCTAGTGTTTCTCTCAATTCTCTCCACACACATTAACAGAGGCTGGGCACTCTATTTATACACGAAATTAAAACAAGACTTTTCAACCTTCTAGGTGTGAAGGCGGCTGGCGGCTGTGGCAGCTGGCGGCTGGCGGCTGCGGCTGGTCGGCGACTGGAGGCTGGTGGCTGGTGGCTGGTTGCCTTCCTTGACCTTCTGGGAGCTTCTGGATTGAGTTTAATATTCAACAGGAGGGATAAAATTGATCAAAGATTTCATTAAGCACATTCGAGCAATGCCCCGTCAACGAGAGTCATGCAGGAAATAGATATCGAAGCTCTTCCGCAAAACTATTCCGCGAAGAGTATTAAGCAATTCTGCAAAAGACCCAGCAATGGGAGAGTACTATGGTGCCTGCCATCTCCTTGAACTCTTTCATATGCATTTTGTTGACAATAATGCCCCACTTGATAGTTCACGGACAAGCTTGTATCGTTATCATCCTGCGATGGACCTTAGAAGGCTGGGAATCCATTTCAAACCTAGCAAAACTAGTCAGTTCACTGATGTCCATTTCAATCCAACATTGCTAGCTGGGAGGCTCCAAATCCCTGCACTAACAATAGACGACTCAACCAAGTCCTTACTCTTAAACTTGGTGGCCTACGAAGCATGCCTCGGTGACAATGACAAACTTTGGGTCACTTCTTACATATGCTTCATGGATTCACTAATTGATCAGCCTGAAGATGTGAGAGAGCTGCGCTCACAGGGTGTACTCATCGTTACCCTCGGAAGTGAAGAAGAAGTCGCAAGACTCTTCAATGAGGTAGCCAATTATTTAGTGCCCAATCCTCTTGCTTTCAACAAAGTTAAAAAGGACATCGAATCAAATTGTAGGAACACCTTCAAGCGATGGATCCTTCATTACAAGGGTCCGATTTATACTGTGATTTTTAAGTATTCTTTTATTTTTGGGCTCATAGTAAGTGCCCTGAAGTACGTGAAAGTGTTTCCAGCGGAACCCCTATATGGTGTCTGCAGATTGCCAGGCAATAACAGTACCCTATACCCTTAGCTGCAGCGTGCTTGATATGTACTACTTCTATACCTTTTATATTTCAGCACTATAATTGTTTCGGTAAAGTGAGTGTAGGAATAAAAGATTTGAGAGAGGCCTGGAAGAAATCTTCATAGTTTTCTACCTGGCTATCTGTAGCTGCTGCTATTTCTGCTTGTGTTTTTTTTTCAACGTCTGCCATGTAGTTTCTATTTTGTTTTCTAAATAAATACAAATCTGAATTCACAAAACAATGTCAAAGAATTTGGAGAATTCACAATCTCTCTTCTAATTTACCCTTAATTTAGTTTCGATTCAAAAATTGAGCTTTTAGGTTCTTTTCAATTTTATCTTAATCAGTATTCCTCCTTAATGTCTATCATTCCTGATACGGGTAGAATTCATCTCGGATTATTGTGTAAACCCACCAAGTACTACCAGCAATCGTCAAACATTTAAAATTTTGCGCAAATTTCAAAAATACCCTCCAACTATATAGACAAACACAATTTTACCATCAAACAATTTTGATATCAGTTTTACCTTCAAACTTTCACAGATTTTCAATTAATTAAGGACCTCCATTCATTTTAAGACATTTAATCCATATTTCTATCCAAATAATTTTTTATATATGTAAAACGACATCATTTTGTAGAAAATTTAACGGTTTTTGTTAAGTAATTATAACAGGAGTTATAATTGAGAACTCAAAATAAGGGTAAAATTTATACGAAAAATAGTGGATATAAAATTGATAATTTGAGGGTAGCTGTGATGTCTGCCCTAAAATTTCCCAATTTAATTGTCTTGCCTTTGTTGATTCTGAAAAAGGATAAAAAGAAATTTCTAAATATCAACAAAAGAATTTTCCATCCCAAGCTTATTCATTAATTTAGAAGGAAAACAAAGAAAGGAAAGAAAATTCTGGCTGGCACACCATTTTCTTTCTAAGGCTGTAGATCAGAACATTAAAGATTATTCTATGCTATTTAAACTTTGCTTGCACTTTGGGTATAGAACTTACCTTTCGTTAACTTCCCCATGCATTTCACATGTTCATCCCTGTCTAACACGGTGTTGAACTATGACAATTTCTCAATCCAATGTTCAGTCATGCAAGAACGTTGATATCAAGACATAACCTTAAACTTTAAATATTTTAGAACACAATTTTAGTATTGCCTTGTCTGAAGGTCTAAAGATCACATATTTTATCCACAAGGGAAATTAAAATAGTTAAATTAAAGCACCAAAGCTCACTGTTCAAGTAAGCTAAGATCCTTGTTTCTTGCTACAAGCCACTTGAATAGTACTTGTATAATTAGATCCGTATTGATTTGTCGATATGCAACAGGAATACAGACCAAATCATACAATTAGCGTACTAGTCTGTACTTGTAATGGACAAATAACTAGAAATTCCAACTGATGAGATTGATGGTTCAATTTTCCCACGTAGCAATGAGGAGATCTTCAAATCCATTAGGAAGGATGAGGGGAAAGAGACTAGAAACAGCCAATTCCAGGACCGGAGATTCCAAAGGTTCCGCGGATGATTAGTGTGATCGAGGCAAACAAGGATTGCTACGATCCCTTGATGGTCTCCATTGGTCATTTTTGCCATGGAAAGGCAATGATGAAAGAAATGAACAATAGCCAGCTCATGATGGCTCGCCAGTTTGTTCAACAGAGTGAAGAATTGGTTAAGATTTGTATGAAAAAGTGGCAGAGGTGTCCAATGAAGCAACACAAAACTATGCTGAAGGTTCAACAGAAGATTTTGATGACAAGCAATTCAATGAACTGTGGGAAACTTCTTACATTTGCTTCATAGATTCACTCATTGATCACCCTGAAGATGTGAGGGAGATGCTGTCACAAGGCATATATACTCCTCCATCCTCTCGAAAGCGATCAACAAGTTGCAGAACTGTTCAACGAGATAGCCAATTATTCAGTGCCTAATTAATCTCTATAATGATATTCAGGTTGGAACTGTTCAACAAGTTGCAGAACTGTTCAACGAGTTGAATCGTATTGCAGAAACAAGTTGAAACAATGGATCCTTCGCTATAAGGGTCCTGTTTATGGTGTAATTTTCAAGTATTCGTTTCTTTTTTCCATTATGGCCGATGTAGCAGTATTACCAACGCAACCCATACATGGTGTCTGCAGATTGCCAGATACAAATGTCACCCAATACCCCTAAATATTTTTGTGATTGTCTCCCAATAATTGCACTGGCTATAATTACTGTTGCTTCAAGTCATTTGTAAGATTTGAACTATTTAAGAGTAAACTTTGGCTAAATTACATTATCATGATCTTTGAGTCAAATTCAACTTAGCTCTGTAACTTTTTATTTTTTATTTGAGTATCTCGAACTTTTTTTAATATATAAAAAACAGATTGCTTTTTTTAATTTCTAGAAACACAACACTTGTAGTGAAAATACATGATTTAACAAAAAAAAATGTTAACAGAGGAACGAAAACCTGGACAGAGATGGGCCTATTTTATACTAAAACTAGTTCATGGTACTCAAATAAAACTGAAACATATGACAATCATAGTTGCCCTGTAGAAAAAGGAAAGAGCACATATCGCTGATCTATATGCCACATTTTATCCATGGATGAAGTACACGTGGAACATGCTTGCCGGTAATATTTATCTCTCCCTTGCAGCATTTCACATGTTAGCTTTAATTAGGAGCTCAGAATAAGCAGTGGACGGATAGATGTGGACGGATACATGGTGTCTGTTTTGTATATTGCAGCATTTCACATATTATCCTATCACGAGTATATAAGGTTTTAAGCAAAACGTTTCTGTGTGCTATGAATTATTTAGAGTTCATACATTTCTGTCTTCGATGCTCCATATTGTTGTTTGACCTGTTTGCATTTTTGTTTGGTTAAGTACTTACATGTAATTATTGTTAGTTATTAAAAATCAGTCTCCAAATTATTAAATATATTAGATTTACTTAAACATCCACTGCAAGCAAGAAAAAGTTCCACTTTAACTCATTTATTTCTGGCATTATAACAAGTGCCATGTGAAGTCCTATGTAGCAGAATTGCATAGCTCTTTTGCTACGACTTGTGCGCAAAATATATCCAAATGGGACCTGATCTACTGTTTCTTACTAGCGTTGATCTATCCTGTCAATAGAGTCCATAGCTATCAAATCGGTATTCAGTCTCTTCTGCATCAATCATTATGTTGATGAATTCTTCTAATTATGTTAAGCACTTTCCTTTCCTTATAGGAATTAGGAAAATTACTTTCTTGTTTAATTATTCATTTTATAGAATGTAATTTTATTTTATTTTCTTGGGATAGTTAGCAATAAGAGGGTCAGTGGCTATTAGTTAGCTGGACATAAAAAGGGATGTTCTGACTTAATTAGTTAACGCCACAATCCAAATAAGGAGTCGGTTATCGCCATAAACAGAGTCCATTAACTATCGTGCTGTCAAATTTTTGGGGCTAAACAATTCGACTCCCCATGTTCAAATTGTGGATCGATGGAACCCTAAACCTTCTATGTAATATAAGAAACCACGCAGGGTGTGGGTAAAAAAAAATTATAATATATATAAAAAAAAATAGTTAGTTTCTTACAATGTGTTATTGTGTTATAGGTTATGCCAAAACATTCTCTTGAACAATTGGGAAGAGATTCCATGTAGGTCAAAAACTGGGATAACAAATTACAAAAACAAAAACCAATAAGCTTTCTCTCTTTTTTTTTTTAATAATAATCAATTGATTTATTAATAAAACAGTTATTTAGATAACAGAATAAGCATTTACTTTAGTATGTTGATTCCAAAAGAAGCAAAATTTGAGTAACTTCCTCGGTACAAAAAAGAAAAGACACATTTTTATGGGAAGACATATAGCTAGCTTGCTCTCTGTTGCTCACTTTATCTAAAGATTAAAGACATATAATGAAGTATTCCTGCCAGTCTTTGTCCCTCCCACGCATTTCACATGCTAGTCTGCAAAACTCAAATGATACACACAGAGATGGTTTTCCCCATGCTAACGCAAATTTCATCTGCAAAATATATATACTATTTACTGAATGATGATTTCATATTTCTGTCTTAAGACCAATATTCCGAACGCTAATATATATTAAGTCTGTTTGATCTTCAATTAAGTTTTAGTTGTGTCTGTTTATTAATTTGTTCTGTTTTCTCAAGTACAAAACATGAACTTAAAAGAAGTAGAGAAAGTACAAAAAATGTAATTAAAGCATGTAAGTTTGATTTCCACATAAGCAATTCAATGAACTGTGGGTAACTTGTTACATTATCAACACCATCATAAATATTATATATTTTTTTTATCTTGCTTCCAACATTCAAAAATTATTAAAGAAAAAATAATTTGTTTATAGAAAAATATTCTCTTTGATAAACTCAAATAAAAAAAGTAACTCATTTTTCAAAAAAAAAATAGAAAAACAAAATTGCAAAATAAATTTAACGTAAATGTCATGACGAAACATCCTCAATATGCCCTAATATTTGTCAATCATATTAAAGGTCATATGATTTAAATGATTTAGAAAAATAAAAAATTATATGAATTTAAAAATAAAAATTATTTAAAATTTAATATGATATACGTACCAATTAGTGCATCTTAATTCAAATAAATAGAATTCGGAGCATTAGATACTCCTGATGAAGTCTTTTCCCTCTTCGTATACTCTTGTCAATACCATGTTTAACTCATTAACATAATTGAAGTCTTATTTATATTTTTTTTCTGAGAAGAAAATTAGTCTCTGTACTCAAACATGAATGGTGCATGGTGATGCGACTCAATTTTTTCCAATTGTTTTTAAAAAAAAATCTTTTTTTAAAAAAATTACCTTCCAAATTTTTTCTCACCACATGTCATTTCAGATTATTCATTCCTAACCACATGTCATTTCTGAAACATAAACCCAACTTTTTACTGACCACATGTCATATCAGATTAATCATTCCTGTAAATAAAAAGATTGAGATTAAATTATGTTTATTTAAGAAAAAAAATTAAAATCTAATCGAATTGAGATAGAAAAGTTGACATTTATCAACCACCAAAACTACAAGAATTGCCTTTAACATTTCTTGATGCCACCAGTCGCCCAGAATTTCTCAATTATCCAAAGTACTTAGATTTGTTTATTTTTATATTTTAAAAGTGTTTTTTTTTTAAATACATGACCATGCTTTGGAGAAGAAAGCAAGCCCAACTTCCAAGTTAATAAATACTTGCTCTAATCTAAAAGCTACTTCAATTTTAAGTGATCGTCCTAAATAATAAATATATTGATAGTAAATAAATAAGTTAATGAAGAAAGTATTGAGATGTGAACAGGAAAAGGGTGGAACGTGTCTTTAAATCCAATCCTTGTCTCTCGATAAAGGAATTTCTTCCCAGGCTTTTTTTTTTTTATAAAAAAAAAAAATCTGTCCAAGCTTATTTAGCACAAAAAGAAAACGAATGAAAACATATGATGCAGCCTGGTAGGGCTCGACTTCTATTCTTTTTCTCCCACTAAAGACTGGAGAAACAAAAGTTCGTTCCTTATATGTTCTTTAATTTTCTTGCACTTTGAGCATGGAACAATCCAAATCTTTATCTCTGCTAAAGGCATTTCACATGTTATTAGTATAATTTCTGTCTGCAAATTTTGAAACATATATACATTCTTAACACTTATCTACAATTTGAACTTCAACCATAAAATCCAAAATGTAAGTACACATGAATGGATTTATTCAGAGGGTTAGATGGTAAAAGGATTATTACAGAATGAATTGATATTATTCCATTGCAATACTGTCTATATATAATACAATTCCTATGACTGTTAAGGGAATAGCGTAATGAACGAATATACAATCATAAACAAGACTGCAAGAATTAAGGTGCTATACATGGAAGTAAATCACTGATGACCTGAGATTATGGAATGAGCTGAGGTGATGGTGATTTCCTTATACGACCCCTCAAAATGGACGTTCCATCAGCAACGTTGATTTTGTCACGCAGCAGAGTGAAACGAGACCTAGGTAGTGGCTTTGTCTGCAGATCAGCAAGCTGATCATCTGTGTGCACATGAGCAACACGCAGGAGGCCATGATGAACAAATTCATGAACAAAGTGAAGGTCAATAGCAATATGTTTCATTCTGGAATGCAGAACAAGATTGAGGCTCAACTGAGTGGCTCCAACATTATCACAAAGCAGTAGAGGTGGTTCACGTAACCTAAGACCTAGTTCATCAAGGAGAGATTTAATCCATGCAATATCAGAAGCTGCGGTGGCAAGTGCCCTGTATTCAGCTTCTGTAGAGGAGCGAGCTACAGCTTTTTGTTTCCTAGTACGCCAGCTGATAGGATTATTGCCCAGAAAGATTATATACGCCGTAGTGGACTTACGGTCATCAAGATTACCACCCCAGTCAGCATCAGAGAACCCGCGAAGTACTGGGTGGGATTGGCTACGCAGTAAGAGACCAAAATGCATGGTCTGTTTGACATAGCGTAAGAGTCTTTTAACATGTTGCCAATGAGTCACCGTTGGTTTGTGCATGAACTGAGCAAGACGATTAACTGCAAAACCCAAATCTGGACGAGTGAGGGAGAGATATTGAAGAGAGCCAATCGTGCGTCTGTATTCGGTGGCATCACAGTTGGCTGAACCATCATCAAGCATAAGCTTCGTAGATACAGACATAGGGGTGTGGACTGTCTTGGCACCAGCCATATTTAGTCTAATAAGAAGATCATGAACATAGCGATTTTGAGAGAGGAACAAGCCTTGCTGAACTGGTATAACTTCCACCCCAAGAAAATAATGTAGATCAGTCATGTCCTTGAGAGAAAACGTTTCACCTAAGAGGTGACAACATGCTGCAGAAAGTTATTGTTATTGCCTGTGACAATTAAGTCATCAACGTAGACCAACACATAGAGCAGAACATCATTTTTATTAAAGATGAATAAGGAGCTGTCGGACTTGGAGTTAAAGAAACCCAACGCAAGAAGACTGGAGCGTAAGGCAGTATACCAGGCTCTAGGCGCCTGTTTGAGACCATAGATAGACTTCTGAAGGGAGCAAACATGCTGAGGATAGGTCTGATCAATAAAACCAGCAGGTTGATGCATAAACACTTGTTCTATTAAATGACCATGAAGGAACGCATTGTTTACATCAAGCTGTTTGAGAGGCCAGTGATTGGACAGAGCAATGGAGAGAATGAGGCGAATGGTGGTCGGTTTAATTACTGGACTAAATGTCTCAGTATAATCAACACCCGGTCGTTGATTAAATCCCTTAGCCACAAGACGGGCTTTGAACCGATCCACTGAACCATCCGGATTGCGTTTAATCCTAAACACCCATTTGCAGCCAATCAAGTTTGAAGCTGAGGGTCTAGGGACCAAACGCCAAGTGCCATGAGAGACTAAGGCAGTAAATTCATCTGCCATGGCTTGGCGCCACCTGGGGTTTTTGAGTGCTTGAGAAACGCAGGTGGGTTCCAATGGCAATGCAAGCGGATGCTTTGTAGTAACTGAAAGTTGCTTAGGACAGAAAATATTGTTTTGAGCCCGAGTAACCATGGAGTGAGTACGGGTAGGAAGCACAGGTGCTGCAGGTAAAGGCGATGCAGATGAGCATAAATGAGTAGTATCAGAAGAAGAGTTCATACCTGGTGTAGGAGCCAGAGTCACGGGGGCAGTAGCTTCAGGCCTGATAGATGTGAGAGTAGAATTATCCAATGGAACTATGCAAATAGGAGGAACAGGAGCAGGAGGAGTAGGATCAGGACATGGGGAGGCAACATGCTGAGGGGTAGATGATAATGCTTTTGTAAAAGGAAAAATGCTTTCATCAAAAGTAACATGACGCGAGAGATAAATTCTACCCGTTTTAAGATGTAGACATTGGAATGCATGTTGGGTGCTGGAATACCCGAGAAAGATACAAGGATAGGATTTGGATTGAAACTTATTTTCACGGTATGGAACAAGCCACGGGTAGCACTGACAGCCAAAAGTGCGCAGCTTATGATAGTCAGGAACTCTTCCGAATAAGATTTCAAAAGGACTCTGACGTGAGTGTAATACAGTCGGAAGACGATTAATAAGATAAACCGCCGTAGCCAAGGAATATGTCCAATAAGTGGAAGGGACTGAAGCATGATGTAAAAGGGCCATACCAATGTCGACAATATGTCGATGGCGACGTTCAACAGTGCCATTTTGCTGGGGGGTATGCGGTGCAGTGGTAAAATGACTAATACCACGAGCAGCCAGTATAGGTCGAAGTTTGATAAATTCACCACCATTATCGGAATAAAAGTTCTTAATTTTTCTAGAGAACTGATTTTCAATCATGGTTGCAAATTGAACAAATAAAGGAGACACATTTGACTTGTTATGCATAGGATAGAACCAGCAATATTTCGTAAAATGATCGACGAAGAGCACATAATAACGATAGCCATCAATGGAAGGAACCGGAGATGGACCCCAAACATCAGCATATAAATATTCAAGTGGAGCATGACTTTTAAGGGACGTGACAGTAAATGGTAATTTGTGTGATTTATTGCAATGACATGAAACACAAGATAATAAAGACGACTGAGAGGAAGACACTGGTAAATTGTGATTGCGAAGAAGAGAGGATAAAAGTTTGGAATTGGGATGTCACAGCCGGTGATGCCAACGATCAAGGGAAGCATGTGTGCCAGCTAGAGTAACAACATGAGCTTGAGTCGTAGGAGGACATAGTTCCACAGGATAAACACCATCTTCACACCTGCCTTGCATGAGCACCGCCCCCGTTATCGGATCCTTCACAAGATAAAAGAAAGGGTGAAATTCAACAACAACGTTATTATCATGAGTGAACTTATGAACTGATATCAAGTTTTTGTGAAGAAGGGGCACATGCAGAGCGTCTTTTAAACAAAGAGAGCGGGAAGGGAAGGGGATAGCAATGGAACCAATATTAGCAATAAGGGACATAACTGCTTCAGAAACAGAAGCAAAAATGGCATTTAACAACAGCTGGTCCTACCTGTTCCAGTGTGCATGGAGTGCCACAGCAGAGGTAGAAGAGTTTGCATCGGGTGTAGGAGGGCATTGCAGAGTGCCATCCAAATATTTCATTAGATCATATCCAATGAGAATGGTGAGAAAAGTTGCACGCCAGGAGGGATAATTTGAGGATGTGAGTTTGTAAGGTAATTGGCTGGAAGTATTGATAGTGATGAGAGGAAGCGAAGACACAGAGTCTAAGAGAGGAGTATGGTTGCCATTGGTTGACATGGTGAACGTTTCTAATCTCGTGGGAGAAGAAAGCTTTGATACCATAAAAGGATTATTACAGAATGAATTGATATTATTCCATTGCAATACTGTCTATATATAATACAATTCCTATGACTGTTAAGGGAATAGCGTAATGAACGAATATACAATCATAAACAAGACTGCAAGAATTAAGGTGCTATACATGGAAGTAAATCACTGATGACCTGAGATTATGGAATGAGCTGAGGTGATGGTGATTTCCTTATAGATGGTATCCTTATTTGGATTAGAAATGTTTTCGATATCTTTCAACTTGATACTTTGTACTTTGTGTTATGTTTGGAATTGGGTTTTTTTTTTTTTACTCTTTTCTCTTATATAAACACACTTGTGTTTTTTCTTTCTTTCAAGATTTCCTTTAGTTTAATGATTCTCTAACTTTATTTTTAATTACACGATTATTTTTTAAAAAAATAGTTCCATGATTGGTGACCATGGTTTATAATTCTAGTCATTAAGTTTGATTCCAGGTACGGCAATTGGAAGGTCAGGATTTTAGGTAGAGTTGGTTTTAGTGTCGGTTTTGGAATTTGTAGTTGTAATCTGAATATGGTTTAATAGGTTTGGCTCTGCCTTTGTTTTAGGTTGTTTATGATTTGAAAAATGTTTAAATATAGATGCCACGTCAACAATGTCTGGATAGTTTATAAATAATTATTTGAATCAATTCACTATGTTATTTCTATTTTGCATGGAACTTGTATATATAAATATACAATACCAATCATGTTTAACGATGGAAAACTAAAAATAAAAATATATCAAATATTTTTCTAAACTTATTTTGATTTCTAGTTTTTCTGATTTGTAATATTTGATTGTTAAATTAATCCTATCAACAAAATCCACATCATTTTTATGTTGTCCATGATAATGGTTTAGATGAAAAAGTAAGTCCTAAGTTATAAGTTTTTTTAAAAATAATATAAACTATATTTTAGGATATGTTAGAGAATAATATAAAATTATTTTTAAGATTTTATTTAAAAATTTAAAAATTTAAATTAAATAATTTTTTTTATATAATATTAGAGCTAACAGATAAAAGGTGCATATTTTGAATGGTTATAAAGAACAATACAGGAGGATTTTATCAGGAACTGAAACCTGGTCTTTGGTGAGTTCAAAACAAGCTTTCTTATCTACGTTTCGCGGTATATTTTGTTCTCCTACTTCATAATGTTTTTCTAATGATTTTTGTCAGCTATTATCACTGTTGATTGAGCCTCCATCGCCACATAATAGCTTCTGCTACAACAATGGCTAATACGCATCTAACTGATACAAGGATAGACTCGAGTTCACCTGCTTCGATCACATATGGGAGGTGACGGTTGGAGACCAGCAGACGGGGCTGAAAGTAATGAAATCAATCAACTGCAAGGGGAAAGGATCTCAGATGTTGCAATAGGTGAAACACAAGAAAGTGTTATAATCAACGAGGATGAAGGTTCACTTCCTCTGTGGAAGCTTCACATATGGAAGCTTCATTACATATTGTGATAAGAAAGTCTCATAATTAACTAATTAAAAACGGAAATTGTTGCTTAAAATTGGTTAATAGGTGAAAAAGAAATTTAGCGAGCAGAGCTATTTAACAAGCAAAATGAATATATGGGACATTGGCAGGCATAAATAACTTTTTGTAAAGATTAGAGCATACAAATTAAAGCAAACTAAAGAATCCAGATTTCCTCTGTTGGTTTTATTCTTCAAGATTTCAGAGAATACAGATCAAATCTCATTTCCGTACAAATTAATTTCTTCTTGTGTTCCTTTTTCTTTTTCTTTTTGTCTTTAGTTTTGCATTTTGGAAAGTGGAACAAGGCTACGTACAACTTTATACCTCTCATTCATTTCACTTGTTATGCTATTAAAGTAACTGAACAGCAAACATAAACAATTTTTTACTGTCCACATGTCACTTTCAGATTAATCATTACTATAAACAAAATTGAGATTAAATTATGTTTATTTAAGGAAAAAACTAGAATCAAATCGAATTGAGAAAGAAAAGTTGATGTGATATTTGTCAAACAACCAAACTATAAGAATATAACCAAAAAAAATATTTATTTTTCTTCAATTGCATTCGGTCTTCATTTTTCTTTCTCAATTATGGTTTTAATATTTTTATTTAAATAAATATAATTAATCTCAGTTTTTTATTCAATTTATCACGATTAGTCTTTAGCTGAAATTTGGAGAACTACAAAGCTCATGTTAACAAACTAAATTGATGAGGGACTGGATTGACAAAATTAAAAAAAAATAGGGACTATGAAAATTATTTAACTAAATCAAATTTTAGCTCATCCAAAAAAACTACATCAAACTTCAGTAGAAGGACAAGATTAATTAAAAATCCAGAAGTTGGAGGATCACATGTGTGTTTTTACCTGAATCTAACACATACAAGTTTCTAAATGCTGCAACTTCGTTGAATAATAGAAAGCTCGAAAGCATGGATAATTTTTTTCTAATTAAAATAATTGCAAGACTTTTCTTCGCTTTAAAATCTTTCCACTATGGCAGGAAAACACTAGTAATATGTTGTCTACTCAAAATCATAATTTTATATTGATTCCGATATTTAGTTTCGTACTTAATTTATTGTTGCAGTATATAGCAAAAAGCAAGAAAAACAATTCTCACAGAACTTAAAATTATAACTAAACTATATAAAAACATTGATTTAATAAATTCTGAATGTCAATAATTTTAATGTAAATAGCATACAAAAAATATTCAAATAGAAAAACTAAACCTACCTAACTAATAAAATTCTAATTAAATAAGATTTTCAAACTAATTAAAAAAGAATCTGAAAAATAACAAGAAAAAAAAAATCAATCTAATTTGTACATGAAAACGTATGCTCTATTATCAAGCTTAAACCAATAATTACATTAAAAATTATATTTATTTCTATTATCAAGCTCGTTGGATTTTTCTAAACTTCTTAGATTTAGACTTATCAATTTGGTTTATGAATATGACTGCTAAAAAATCCACATCATTTTTATTATGTCCATGATAATGGTTCAGATGAAAAAGGAAGTCCCAACTTACAAATTGTTAAAAAAAAAGTAATATAAAATATATTTTAAGGTCTATTAAATAATAATCTAAAATTATTTTTAAAATTTTATTTGATAGTTTAAATTTTTAAATTAAAATAATTTTTTAAATATACTATTAAAGCTAATTGATAAAAGGCGCATATTTTGAATGGTTATAAAGAACAATACAACAATACAGGAGGATTTCATCAGGAACTGAAACCTGGTCTTTGGTGAGTTCAAAACAAGCTTTCTTATCTGCGTTTCGGTATACTTTTTTCTCCTACTTGATAATGTTTTTCTAATGATTTTTTTCAGCTATTATCACTGTTGATTGAGCCTCCATCGCCACATAATAGCTTCTGCTACAGCAATGGCTAATACGCATCTAACTGATATAAGGATAGACTCGAGTTCACCTGCTTCACATATGGGAGGTGACGGTTGGAGACCAGCAGACGGGGCTGAAAGTAATGAAATCAATCAACTGCAAGGGGAAAGGATCTCAGATGTTGCAATAGGTGAAATACAAGGAAGTGCTATAAAAGACAAAGAAGAAGTTTCACTTCCTCTGTGGCTTAGCAAAATAACCGAAGAGAACACTGAGTCCGAAAACAATCGAACGGAAGAACCTTGCATTCCTAAGGTTCCAGTTAACCTTAAGAAGATAAACGAAGAATGTTACAGTCCCTTGGCGGTCTCAATTGGTCCTCATCACTATTCAGATCGTGAGGCGAAGCTGAAACAAGTGGAGAGACTCAAGGTTCCAATGATGTTGAAGTTTGTCAACAATGGGGGAACAAAGATAAAAGACTTCTACCTCGAGGTAAAAGAGGTGCTACAAAATGCGAGGGGATGCTACTGTAAGAGCTTAACAGAACACTTCAATGATGAGGAATTCAACAAGATGATGTTTATTGATGGCTGCTTCATTCTACAATTCATGCACTGTCTGAATGGTGAAAATGAAGAGTTGAAGATGTCAGATCAACAAATTTTTCACGTGAAACGAGACTTGTTATTATTGGAGAACCAACTTCCTTTTGCAGTCTTGCATTCATTGAGGACAAAGAGGTATGGGGATAATCTAAGTGATTCAAATGAAATCATCAATAATTTTATCTCTCTTCATATCCGCTCGTCCAGTAAACCAATTCCAAAATGGATTCGGGTAGCCTTAACTGCATTAGGGTTGGTTATGACCCCAATCATACTTCCTTTATATTTTGTAATCGCTTGTTGTTGTGTTTGTTTATGGTATTGCTTGAGAAATCATTGGGCAACACACTTGCTAAGAGAACAGAGTGTGTCTTTGGATTGGTCACCACCACCACCTAGAGAGGAGAAGTCAGGGACAAGAGATGATGAGCCTCAGCCTGCCCATCCACCACCAACTAGAAAGGAGAAGTCAGGGAAAACAGATGATGAGCGTCTGCCTGCCCATCTCCTTGAACTTTTATATTACAAATCCATGTATCACTATTCCAAAAGCAACCATAAAAAGGCCGCGAAAGGAAGTCGGGGTCATTGCTTGTATTATTCTGCCAAGAGTCTTAAAAAGGTGGGAATCCTTTTCTGGCCGAGATGGACTGGTGCTATCACCGATGTCAAATTCAAGTCATCAATTTTCTCGGGAACACTGAAAGTTCCTCCAATTATCATAGATGAGTCAACCAAGTCCCTGTTCTTAAACTTGGTGGCCTATGAAACATCTGCTGCTCTTGATCAACTTTGGGTCAGTTCATACATATGCTTCATGGATTCTTTGATTGACGATGCTAAAGATGTGAAGGAGCTGCGGTCTAATGGCATAATTATCAATTATCTCGGAGCCGACCAGAAAGTCGCAAATCTCTTCAATGATATGGGAAAATCAATGACACATGATACTGCTGCTTATAATGATATCAAAATAAAAATTAATAAGCAGTGTGAGAGCACAGTGAAAAGATGGGTGTATGAGTGGAAGGTAACTTATTTTAGTAATCCCTGGACCATTATTACAGTTCTTGCTGCATCTTTCGGATTGGCACTTACTGCCACTCAGACCTATTATACAAGATACCCTCCCATGTAAATCATTACTGCAAATGCTTCATCTCTTCAATATTTCCGTGTACAATTTGATCTATTGGTGTTTGAGTCTATTTCCTCCGATGGATATTTGTTAGTTTTGAATTTCCTTGAGAGAAAATTAAATAAACTAGAGAGAGAAACTTTCTTGAATTTTCAATTTCAAATAAAATAGTTTTAACTTTGTAATATCTTCCTCTGGTTCTTCTTATTTTATTCAGGCATATTACAACTTCTAGTTACATTTTCTTTTATCTTTTTTTTTCTAATACCAATGATCAAGTAATCCATTAATTATCAAAACCGTCTTTTCCTTATAATTCTCCAACACTGCTATTTGATAAAATGTTGAAATATTCCAGCTTGTTCCTAAGTCTTAGGATTGTTTTTAGTCATGTTGAATAATTCCTCCTCTGTTTGAGGGACACGTAATTTGCTTTGTTTGACCACGTTTGGTTTCCTGTAAAATCGTGGGTTTTGTTATTCATTCTTTATCACGGTGTAAGGCTATTAATAGCCAAGGCTACAGCTTAATAAAATCATCTTCTTTGTCAGTCTCTTACTATCTGCAACATATGGTATCAGAGCACACGTGAGGGGCTAGAGAAGAAGACTAAACACTGAGAGGAGTGAAAACTGAGAGAGTGAGGAAACACGCAATTAGTTAAGGAAAATAGAGAGGAGAGAAACACTGTAAGGAGTGAGGATCGAGTGAAACACAGAGAGTAGGAACACTGTGAGGAACCCATCATTCCCAGATTTTTTCAGCAAGAAGAAACAACAATTATGACATCCGAGAATAGCTTTGTGCAACCTGCTATTCCGCGATTTGATGGTCATTACGACCATTGGAGTATGCTCATGGAGAATTTTCTCCGCTCCAAAGAATATTGGAGCTTGATAGAAACGGGAATTACTGCTGCAGCAGAAGACAAAGACCTACGGGAGAAGACCATTGATGAGCTCACATTGAAGGACCTCAAAGCAAAAAACTACCTCTTCCAGGCTATTGATCGATCAATACTGGAGACTATTTTGAAGAAGGATACTGCAAAGGACATATGGGATTCTTTGAAGAGAAAGTATCAAGGCACATCTCGGGTGAAAAGAGCTCAATTGCAGGCACTTCGCAAAGAATTTGAAGTGCTGCACATGAAGATTGGAGAATCAGTGGATGATTATTTCTCCCGAACTCTCATTATAGCCAACAAAATGAGAATTCATGGGGAAAAAATGGAAGATGTAATTATCATTGAAAAAATTCTACGATCTATGACTCCTAAGTATGATTATGTGGTATGCTCCATTGAGGAGTCTAATGATCTAGATGCTTTGTCAATTGATGAACTTCAAAGCTCTCTTCTAGTGCACGAACAGAGGATCAGTCGAAGCATTGTGGAGGAACAAGCCTTGCAAGTGAGTCACGGGCTACATCAAGGAGGAAGAAATGGTGGACGAAACAGTTACCGTGGGAGAGGAAGAGGCAGAGGACGATTTGAAGGAGGAAGAATTGAAGGCAGATTTGACAAATCTGCCATAGAATGCTACCACTGTCATGACCTTGGTCATTTTCAGTGGGAGTGTCCTAAGAGAACTCACGATCACATGGCTAAATATGCAGAAACAAAGGAAGAGATGCTATTGATGGCACTTGTAGATCATGAAGAGATCAACACTGAGCACACTTGGTATCTTGACAGTGGGTGTAGCAATCATATGTGTGGAGACAAAACATTGTTTTCTGAGCTAGACAATAGCTTCACAGAATCAGTAAAACTGGGAAACAACTCCAAGCTTGGAGTACAGGGCAAGGGAAGGATTCGGTTTGAGGTAAGAGGCATTGTTTTTGTGATTCCAGAAGTCTTTTATGTGCCAGATTTAAAGAACAATTTGCTGAGTCTTGGTCAATTGCAAGAAAAGGGCATGACAGTGTTGATTAAGCATGGCAAATGTAAAATCTTTCATGCTTCCAAAGGCTTAATCATCGAAAGCAAGATAACACAAAACAGGATGTTTTGTGTCCATGCTCGGTGCACATCAGAAGGACAACAACGACTTGGAGCATACATGACATCTTCACAAAAATGCCTTCAATCAGCCACCATTGATCAATCAAAACTTTGGCACTGCCGTTATGGGCATCTTAGCTGGAATGGGCTGCAACTTCTTCAACAAAAGGGAATGGTGAAGGGGTTACCGAAATTTGTTTGCTCTCAAACAGTATGTGAAGACTGCTTGAAAGGAAGACAGCATCGAGACCCATTTCCCACGGAATGCAGCTGGAGAGCTTCTAAACTCCTACAACTAATCCATTCAGACATATGCGGCCCAATCAATCCATGCTCCAATAGTAAGAAGAGGTATCTACTTACGTTCATTGATGATTTTAGCAGAAAGTGTGGATTTATTTTTGGCTGAAAAAATCAGAGGCTTTCGAAATTTTTAAGTGTTATAAAGCAAGGGTTGAGAAGGAATCAGGTGCTTATATCTGTTCTGTTAGGACAGACCGTGGGGGGGAATTTACATCCCAAGAATTCACACATTTTTGTGAAATTCATGGGATTCATAGACAATTAACTGCTGCATATACTCCCCAACAAAACGGAGTTGCGGAAAGGAAAAATCGCACAATTATGAATATGGTGCGAAGCATGTTGTTCGCAAAATCAATTCCTAGCAATTTCTGGGCTGAGGCTGCAAATTGGTGTGTGCATGTGTTAAATCGGTGTCCAACTCTTGCTGTAAAAAATAGAACACCCGAAGAAGCATGGAGTGGGCTTAAACCTTCGGTTGATCACTTTTGAATTTTTGGCTGCATTTCCCATGTGCATGTGCCAGACAGCAGACGTGTGAAGCTTGATGCAAAAAGTTTCAAATGCATTTTGCTTGGGGTAAGTGAAGAATCTAAAGCTTATAGATTGTTTAATCCTGCCACTAACAAAATCATTGTTAGTCGCGATGTGGTGTTTGAGGAAGATCAACAATGGTGCTGGGATAACAGTTCCAACACTGATTTGGGAACTGCTCTGGAATGGGACACACACGAAGCCACTGTTACTGGTAATGTGGAACTTGCAGCTGCTCAGCCCGTACATGCAGAGGGTCACGCTGATGGGACATTGCTGTGATGATAATGTGGAAATTGGCTGACAGTGGGGACATTGAATTTGAAATTTGACACTGAAGAGGAAATTGGAGTTGCAATTGACGCAGCTCCGCGTCAATCAGCCCAGATGCAAAGGCTGCATTTTTCAAAATGACACGAGCTCATCCTCGCGAACAGGTGCAGTAACTTGGGAGAAATTGTAGACGAACAGGGGCTGGATTTTCAAAAGCAGGGGAGATGGACTTGTGTGCTTTGCAAAATGATGACGAGCAACATATTTCTGGCAGCATTAATTTGGAGAAACAGGGACGAATCAGAAACACCACCAGCTTGGTTACAAGATTACTCTACGGGACAAAGAATTTTCTGACGAGGAGCCTGGAAACACAATGTTTTGGCCATGCTGGTGACAGTGATCCTGATGACCTATGAGGAAGCAGTGAAAGAAAAATGGAGGAGTGCCATGGATCAAGAAATGCAGGCCATAGAAAGGAATGACACATGGGAGCTCACGAATTACCAATCAGAGGAAAGAGTATAGGCGTCAAATGGATCCTTTAAGACTAAAGTCAATGAGAGTGGGGAAGTGGACAAAAATACAAGCAAGGCTAGTGCCAAAGGTTAACTGTCAGCAATATGGGATTGATTATGCTGAAGTTTTTGCACCGGTTGCCCGTTATGGATACTATCCGAATTGTATTGCACTTGCCGCGCAGAATAATTGGGTGATCTACCACTTGACGTCAAGTCCGCCTTCTTGCATGGGGAAATTAATGAGGAAGTTTTGTTAATCAGCCCCCTGGCTATGAACAAAAGGGACACGAATCCAAAGTCTATCGACTCAAGAAAGCGTTATATGGACTCAAACAAGCACCGCGAGCCTGGTACAGTTGGATTGAGACTTATTTCATGGAAGAAGGGTTTTCACAAAGTGCCCATACGAGCACACCTGTTTATTAAGACTGCTGGGTGGAGGGTAAAATTCTTATTGTGTGCCTTTACGTTGACGATCTCATTTTTACCGCGTAACGATCACATGTTGTTTGCACAATTTAAGAATTCTATGATGACTGCTTTCGACATGACTGATCTTGGTAGAATGAGATTTTTCTTGGTATTGAGTACTACAGCGAACGGATGGCATATTTATTAGTCAACGTAAATATGCACAAGAAAATTCTGGAGAGATTTAAAATGGATCAGTGCAAACTCCGTACACAATCCTGCAGTTCCTGGTTTTAAGCTTACAAAAGATGAGGTGGTGTTAAAGTTGACAGTACTCTCTATAAACAAATAGTTGGGAGCCTCATGTATTTAACTGCTACGCGTTATCCAGATTTGATGTTTTATTGTTAGCTTGATCAGTCTGATATATGGAAAGTCCTACTGAAAGCCACTTGTTAGCCAGCCAAACGGATCTTGAGATATATCAAAGGTACAACCAATTTTGGATATTTTACAAAAAGGGAGGAAATACAGAGTTTTTTTGATACACGGACAGCGACTATGCCGGCTGACCAAGATGATAGAAGAAGCACTTCGGGTTATGTTTTCTTTATGGGCTCAGGAGCTATTTCTTGGTCATCAAAGAAACAACCAGTTGTCTCCTTATCCACCACCGAAGCAGAATTCATAGCAGCAGCCTCAAGTGCATGTCAAGTCGTATGGATAAACAGAATTTTGAAGAGCCTAAATCAGACACAACACACTTCAACAAAAGTTTATTGTGACAATATTTCAGCAATCAAACTTTCAAAGAATTCCTGTAATGCATGGCCGCCAGCAAACATATAGAATATCAGGTTTTCATTTTTCTTCGCGGAACTTTGGTTAGGATGTTCAGTAGAACTAATTACATGTTCTACAAACAGAACAAGTCGCTGATATCTTAACAAAGCCATTGAAGCTTGATGTTTTTCTGAAGCATGCGAAAGTTACTGGGTGGTGTGTGCGAATCTCCAAGTATAAACTGATAGAATTCAGTTTAAGGGAGGATGATAAAATGTTGAAATATTCCAGCTTTGTTTCCTAAGTCTTAGGATTGTTTTTAGTCATGTTGAATAATCCTCCTCTGTTTGAGGGACACGTAATTTGCTTTGTTTGACCACGTTTGGTTTCTGAAAATCGGGTCTTTTGTTATTCATTCTTTATCACAGGTTGTGAAGGCTATTAATAGCCAAGGCTACAGCTTAATAAAATCATCTTCTTTGTCAGTCTCTTACTATCTGCAACACTATTAACATAACAGCAACAGAATAAGGTTAACTACTGTCACTATCTGTCATTATTATTGCTATAAAAATCATTAGCATAAATACTATCATTATAGCTATAATTAATGTTACCATCATAACTTATCATTATCATCAACACCATTATAAATGATTATATATATTTATCTAGCTTCCAACATTAAAAAAACTATTAAAGAAAAATAATGTATTTATAAAAAATATTCTCCTTGATAAAATTCAAATAAAGAAGTAACTCATTTTTCAAGCAAAAATTAGAAAAACAAAATTGAAAAATAAATTTAACGTAAAATTCATGATGAACATCTCAATATGCCCTAATATTTGTCAATCATATTAAGGTCTTAATATTTGATAATCTGTTCGCTTTTCGTAATTAAAATAGTGCAAAACTTTTTCTTAGCCTTAGAATCCATTCCATTTAAATTTTACTTTAAAATTATTATATATTTTTTAATATTTTTAGATTATTTTGATGCCCACTAATATTAAAAATTATTTTTAAAAAAAAAAAATATTATTTTAATGTTTTTCAAAATAAAAAAAAATTTTAAAAAAAATAATCGCAAGTATAGCTTCAATCACTCTCTAAAATAAGGGCATGATGATTGCCTTGAATAGCTTGTGAGATGGATTAGCAAAATATTTTTTTAGACAAGTGAAAAAAAAGACTAGAGTGGGTTGCGCTATAGATTAAAAGGTATTATAATTTTTTATTTGATCAATCAATAAATCAAATTTTAATAAAAGATTCTCGAGGGATAGTGTCAAAGCTACTTCTCTAATCCATTCCATTATGGCAGGAAGCAAATAATATAGAATGTCTGTCCGTCCAAAATGCTCCTATACTTTATAATTGGTTATTGTCGCACCCCCCAAAAAAAATCCTAAACGCGCGGGTATCGGCTGGCAATTTTCCTCGTTTATGGTTTGCTTGAATTGGTTTCGTTGGAGTCGTCACCTAGTAATGTGATTTCGGGCTACTAGGGAAACCGGATGTACTGGTCTTTGTCAGAGATTCGCGGGGTAAGGGACTGGTTGTCGTGTAGGGAAGGTATTAGCACCCCTAACCGCCAACCCTACCTGAGGTAAACGCTTCGTGGCTTGTGCGTGTTTTAAAGAAGTTTTAATATTGTCTTTTCATTCGGAAATTAGAAATAATCCACTTACGTATAAGTTAATTAATTCTTAACCGTTGATCCGCATCAAAATATAAATTCTTCTTTAATTTATTTGCATTTATCATAACAAAATAATACAAATAAATTAAAAACCAAAATACAAGCACCCACATACACCTTTCACTATTTTATTTTTTGTTTCTTTTCTTTTTCTTTTTCTTTTCTTTGCTTTCTTTTACATCCATATTTACAATAAATATAAATTACAAAAAAAATCAAAAACTAAACAAATTACATTAAACAATTCTAAAACTACAAAATAGTCCCTAAATAATCCAAGAAAGTGCAGGGAAGTCCATTTAAACCGCAGGAACAGTGCTCGGGAGGCTGCTAGAGCGCTCTGTGAACAGTGCTGGAAGCGGCGGCGCGTGGATTACGCGCCGCCGCGAGAACGCCGGATTAAAAACGGTTGGCCGGATTCTGCTTCCTTCTTCCTTTTCCCTCCCCGGCAGACGGTTAAGAAAACCACATCATCTACAACAAAAACAAAACCAGGAGGGAGGCGCCGCCGGCCCCCTTTTTTTTAGATGGCCTAAGAAAGAGTTGGGTTTTAGGGTTTTTGTATTTTTTCTGAATGTGTCAAAATTGACCTCCCCCTCCCCTTTTGTGTGAGTTAAAGACCAGTATTTTATAGGCAAAAAAAGTGTTGCCAAGTTTTCACTGGTCCCTCAACTTCTTCTTTTTTTTGTAAAATTGATTTTTCTTATTTTTTTGTATTTTTTTGAAAACGAGCAATATTCAACGTCGACTCAACGAGGAAAATCAATGTTTTTTTAAAAATGACGCAGTGAAAAGTCGAACGCGTTTTGAAAATCTTTAACAATTTAAATTCTTTTTTTTAGACGGGTTGAAAATGCTAAAATGCGAAAATATTATTTAAAAAACATATTTTTTGGATTTTTCTTTTGTTTTTCTCAATTTTTTGGATTTTTTGAAAATATATCAAAACATGGGTCAAAAATTGGGTTAGCAACAGATGCCCCTCTTTACGAATTGCTTACGAAGCAAAACTCCTCAAAATTTTGCCATAGTAAGCTTTGTAAGAAAACAAAAGGAAAATGATTTCATTATCTTTGGGCGACCTGCCCACACCACTCACACTGCGTCTATTTTCACGGCGGACCTGCCTTTTAATTGGGTTTACCTGAGATCTCATCTGGCGACCTCTTCAACTGGAACGAAAAATATTGTGGTAACTCGGTTTAACCTGAATCCCATCTGGAATTCCCTTTAACCAAGCTACCCGAGGATCCCATTCTAGCGACCTCATCTCTTG
>NC_133298.1:319265-379254 GCF_005239225.2 Populus alba | reverse complement strand
GGCAAATGATAATTTTGAGCAAATTGATGCTACCTTGAGACCTGGCTATACCACATAATTTAAGGGCTCACACCGTCAAATGTCATCTCCGATTCACCTCTCATCATTTTCTAGATCATGGCAGATCCTTCAATTTCTTTTCTTCTCTTCATAGCTTGTTTCAATTCTCGGCAAATCCTCACAACATTATTTCAATCTTCCAATGTTGCTTATGTTGGTTGAGGATTGTTAGAAAACTTTCTAACAGCTGATAATTCTTGGCAGCCCTTAAAAACACTGTTAGTATCGCCACTTACCAATACTGAATCATGCCTTATCTTCTTTTATGGGAGAAAACGATGAACATGAATTCTCCTCTTATTTCTTCTTCGATTTCTTCTTCGAACGGTGCAGCAAATAAGCACCAATAAGGGAGTTTCTTCGCTCTGGTTGAAGCTTCAGTCTTTTTCATGTTTTTCAGTCTAGGCATGTATCTTCTCTCTACTTTTGCATTTTAATTACTGCACTGTTGAAGGACAAATCATAGATGATGTGAGACTACTATATTCCTTCTTGGATTTTCCCCTTTGCAGATCCACAAATAGATTCCTGCCCGAGAGAGCTCTGCTACGTTGAAATCTTTGACTGTGCCTCATATTTTTTCAGACCAGGGTCTGGCTCTATCAACCTACTAAGATGTTTTCTTGCCTTGCTGAACTGGAATTGAGCTTATAATCGAAGGTTAACTTCAAAGCAGACTAATGGCACCATTGCTACAGGAGGCTAAGTAGTCGTTCGGGTTCCATTAGCTATGTGGAGGCGAATGAACACTTAACAGTACAAGCTGGACAAGAACTATAGTTGTCATTAAGGTTAATACTGAAGCATTTGCTGCTGTTGTTCATGACTGAAAAGGAGAGGCAGCTTCAATTGTACGTGGACAAGCAGTTTCCCACAGAAGACTGTGCAGACATTCTCTTTCCATTGATGCTCAACACTTGTTCGAGCAGATTTGAGTCTAGCTATTTCACCTTTGATGCTCTCAACCTTAATTCATATGAGCCTCTATCTAAACACATTTCTTCACTTCCATCAATTCCTTTTTCTTCAAATCACGCGCAACACAGCTTGTGCGGGGGCACCTACCCTTTCAACCCGCGTAACATGTAGTAATCTATATGACGAACTTCACCCTATCGAGGGGTGACAATATGCGTCGTAACTCTATGTTATGATTGGGAAAACAAGAAATCTTTGATTTTTCCCAAAACTTCTACAATGAAATTTTTCTGAGGACGGCCATCTAGGTCACCCACAAGTCTTGAGTTTCCAGATGCTTCAAAGAAGGGTTTGCTTCGGATGCAACAACAATAACCACATAACACTTAAAAGACAGGCTCTATTCATTTACGTGGAGACAGGGCTAGTGTTTTCTATCTGGTCTCAAAAGGGTCTCATATCTGCCCATGACGTTCTTCGTAATAAAGATAGATATGGGTCCTGTTGCAAGGAATGCGTAAGGTCGTATACCACCATTTTCAAGCAGGCACTCAGATATTTGAGTGGGTGTTTCACGCATTTAAACCACTGACCAATTAGTCTTAGAGTTTAAATCGCTAATTCCCCACTTAACTTAAGGCTTAGTTGTTTTGTGTGTGCTTTTCAAAAATAAATACAGGTGATGCCATGAAACAAATTCTATAAATGCAGGGAAAAAAATATTAACAAAAAAGATAAAATGCAAAAAACTTAAACACATCAAATTACACAAAGCTTAGTCCAATAATGTTAGAAAAACAGTACCCTTCCCCAGTGGAGTCGCCTTTCCTGTCGCACCCCACAAAAAATCCTAAAAGTGCCTGGGCATCGACTCGCCGTAGCGATTTTCTCATTGCGTATGTTTGCCTTGAATTGTTCGTTGGAGTCGCCACCTAGTAAATTATTTCGGGCTAGCTTAGGAAACCGGATTGTTACTGGCTTGTCAGATGAATTCAGCGATGTAAGGACTGGTTGTGGTTTAGGGAAGGTATTAGCACCCCTAACGCACCCTACCTGAGGTAAGCTGCTTCGTGGCCTATTTGACGTGTTAAAGAAGTTTTAATAATTGTCTTTCATCGGAAATTAGAAATATCACTTACGCTATAAGTTAATAATTCTTAACCGTCGATCTCCGTTCAAATAATATTAAATTCTTCTTTAACTATATTTGCAATTTTATCATAAAAATATATACAAATAAAAAATAAAACAAAATACAAGGCACCACATACACTCTTCACTATTTTATTTTTGTTTCTTTCTTTTCTTTCTTTTCTTTTACATCCATATTACATAAATATAAATACAAAAAAAAATCAAAAACTAAACAAATTACATTAAACAATTCTAAAACTACAACACAGTCCCTAAATAGTCCAAGAAGTGCAGGGAGGGAAGTCCATTTAGAACCGCAAAATTAGGAACAGTGCTCGGAAGGCTGCTAGGCGCTGAACAGTTCTTTTGCATTGGACATATGCGCTCACGCGCATCACGCGCGGCGCATGGATTCACGCGCCGCCGCCGAGAACGCCGAAAAAAAAAAAAAAAAAAAAAAAAAAAAAAATAAAAAAAAAAGAAAAAAAAAAAAAAAAAAAAAAAAAAAAAAACGGTTGGCCGGGATTACTGCTTCCCCTCTTCCTTTTCCCTCCCCGCAGACAGTAAGAAAACCACATCATCTACAACAAAAACAAACGCACAAACAGTCGATTTTAAGCTTTTATTTCTTTGTTTTCGGATCTGATTTTTGTTCTTTCTTCTCCGATCTGCTGCTTCCTCTTCTTCTTCAGATCGTCTTCCCTGTACTGGCGACGACTGCTG
Organism: Populus alba; assembly: GCF_005239225.2. Classification (NCBI taxonomy): domain Eukaryota; kingdom Viridiplantae; phylum Streptophyta; class Magnoliopsida; order Malpighiales; family Salicaceae; genus Populus; species Populus alba. Next base: position 376,419 of record NC_133298.1, on the reverse strand, counting down.
GAGCGAGGCCGGAGCAGCGGGTGGGCGCCGTGGCTTGGGGATCAAAAAAAATCGAAAGGAGGAAGTATAGGAACTGCTGCGGTTGGCTTCGGTGGGCGCGGCTCCTGGGTTTCGTCTTACTTCTCTCTCTGCTTCGGGTGGCAGATCGGTGGCTTGCTGGTGGAGAGGCGGCACGGTGAGAGAAAGAAGGATAGTGAAGTTGTTGCTGGAGGCCGATTCTGTTACTCGGGTTCTGATCCGGTCTACGGCGGGCGCGTCTGGCCAGTTGCCTCCATGGTCGGGTCCGTTTGTTGACCCGGAGCAGGGAGGCCCTCCCGAAGGGTCGGCTGTAATCTGACAAGATATCTTTAGAATATATATAAGCGCACACATGGATCATATCTGGGAGGAGGATATGGCCGTCTTAGCTATTATCCGTGGGGATGAGGGAGGGAGATCAACGGTGGCCCTAGACTTCTAACCCAGACCACCGGTCTCGGTTAGGAAAGGAGCGGACCGAGAGAGAAGAAGAGGGGTTGTCCTGGCGGCCGGTTGAGAGAAAAAGAAAAATCAGAAGGTGGGGGGTGTTTGGCCGGGTTCTTTGTGAGGAAAAAAAAAATGGCCGGGGAGATATGGGTACGAGAGGCTTACAGGAGAACGATTGAGGGTCGGTTCGAGAAGGTCTGTGTGGGGAGCAAAAAAAAAATTCAATGTGGGGCGCACGGCGGCTGCGTGCAAGTTTCAGAGAAGAACACTAGGGAAAAAATTTTAAAACCAGGAGGGAGCGCCGCCGGCCCCCTTTTTTTTAGTGGCTAGAAAGAGTTGTTTTAGGGTTTTTGTATTTTTCTGAATGTGTCAAAATTGACATCCCCCTCCCCTTTTGTGTGAGTTAAAGACCAGTTATTTATAGCAAAACAAGCGTTGCCAAGTTTTTCAACTTGGTCCCTCAACTTCTTTTTTTTTTGTAAATTTTTGATTTTTTTCTTATTTTTTTGTATTTTTTGAAAACGAGCAATATCAACGTCGACTCAACGAGGAAAATCAATGTTTTTTTAAAAGACGCGTGAAAAGTCGAACGCGTTTTGAAAATCTTTTTAACAATTTAAATTCTTTTTTTTAGACGGCCGTTGAAAATGCTAAAATGACGAAAATATATTAAAAAACATATTTTTTGGATTTTCTTGTTTTTCTCAATTTTTTTGGATTTTTGAAAATATATCAAAACATGGCGTCAAAAATTGTGGTAGCAACAGTTATAATAGTTTTAACTTTGTTCACTTGTTAAGAACACGACCATGCTTTGGAGAAGAAAGTAAGCCCAACTTCCAAGTTAATAAAATACTTGCTCTAATCTAAAAGCTACTTCAATTTTAAGTGATCGTCCTAAATAAATAAGTTAATGAAGAAAGTATTGAGATGTGAACAGGAAATTAAAAGGTGGAACGTATCTTTAAAAATCCAATCCTAGTCTCTCGACAAAAGAAATTTCTTCCCAGGCTTTTTTTTAAAAAAAAAAAACAATTCTGTCCAAGCTTATTTAGCACAAAAAGAAAACGAATGAAAACATATGATGCAGCCTGGTAGGGCTCGACTTCTGTTCTTTTTCTCACACTAAAGACTGGAGAAACAAAAGTTGTTCCTTATATGCTTCTTTTTAATTTTACTTGCACTTTGAGCATGGAACAATCCAAATCTTTATATCTGCTAAAGGCATTTCACATGTTATTAGTATAATTGCTGTCTGCAAATTTTGAAACATGTATACATTCTTAACACTTATTCTACATTTTGAACTTCAACAATAAAGTCCAAAATGTAAGTACACATGAAATTGATTTATTCAGAGGGTTAGATGGTATATTTGGATTAGAAATGTTTTGGATATCTTTCAATCTGTTTGGAATTGTGATAGCGGACTGCCCGGTTAAAAAATACTTTTTATTTATAAATACATCAAAATAATATTTTTTTTTAGTTTTTTAAAATCAGCATATCAAAACAATTTTAAAAAATATATAAAAAAGTTTAGCAAAAAAAAAAAAAAATTGAATTTTGAAGGAATGCGGTTTCAATCACATTCCCAAACGTGCTCTTAACTTAATATTTTATACTTTGTGTTATGTAAGAATTTGGGCTTGTTTGATTTATTTATTTATTATTATTTTTATGTAAAAAAAACACTTTTGCGATTGTGTTTTTTTTTTGCTAGATTTCCATTAGTTTAATGTTCTCTCTAACTTTATTTAATTACACACGTTTATTTTTTTTAAAAAAAAAACCCTACTTTTTTGAACTGCGTAGAATCACTTGGGATTTCTTAATAATTATTATTCTATAATTATTTGTGCATCATGGAAAATGGTAATCAGCCATCATAAATGAGATAATATTAATTATAAGAAGTTAAGTTTCAATTTGCAAGCTGTATGCAGTATTTGATAAAGTGATCAAAAGTTGTAAATGTTTTTATCTTACAAATTATTTGATGTAAACAAAATCTCTTTTTGATCTTGAACATGTTTATCTATTTCATAAATATATTTTATTAAACTTTTTATGTTATCTAATTATTAACAAATATGTATTTGACGGTTGAGAAACTCATGCTTCATGCTTCAATTATTCATGTGTTTTGGTTTCATTTCTAGCATTTTATAGTGTTTGATATTATTGTAGTGGTTATTTTTTAAAATGTTTTTCATTTAAAAAGTATTAAAATTAATATTTTTTTATTTTTTAAATTTTTTTTTATTATTATTAGCACATTAAAAATGATTTTTAAAATATATAATTTTAAACAAAAAAATTATTTTTTTATCAAACAGTGTTTTGAGCTCCGTTTCCTAACACTTCCAAATTTATTATGTTGCTTTTCAGCTTTTAGATTTACGATTGGAACAATGATAGTGCTTGCAGAAAAATCGGGGTACATGCATGTCCTGGTGATCATGATTCATGAAGCAACCATAGGTAGTGTGGAATTTAGAATGCAGCAATAGATACCGATGGTTAAAAAAAAAAACACAGCCCAAATATTGTGCTTGGCTCATATGGCTGGAATTTCAGCCCTAAACTCCACCCATACCTGATGTTGGTTTGGTATGTCTAATCATACCTGGTATATCCTTTTATATATTTTTTTAGGTTATTATAAGCCATGCAAACAAATTTTTTATTTATATAATTTTTCTACAAACACCAGATTTTTGTGTATAAAGCAGGCATTATTAATATTTTTACACCGTTTATTATCAACATCTTCATCAATAACATGCATGATATAATAACAATATATCAACTTATTAAATAGACATGGTATCGCTAGCAAACCAGTTCTCTTCTCTTTGAGGGACATCTTCACAATCAAGTATCAGATCAATTTCTCCACCAATAAAAACAATTTCTCCCACTATGTTTTTACTCCATGTGATTTTTTTATTTTCATAGAGATGTTTCAACAGGCTCTGAACCACATAATGGTGTGATCCTTTACCATAACTATATCGTTAACAGCAATAGTAAACAAGAAGGCTAGTTCCGAATTGGTTTGTAGCTTAATTATGCATTGTGGAAAATTAATCAAGGTTAGATGCCTTATGGTTCTTAATTATACTCTCTAACAAATTAAAGTTCATATTTAGTACTCGAGAAAAATAATAAATTTAAATAACACCACACTTCCTAAAACTTAAAGATACATGCATCATACATTTGCTATTAGCATATATACTTGAATTCTGCATGAAATTTGATTGGACATAAACTATTTGAAATAATGTAAAACATAACATTAAATAATTTTTTTAAAAATAATTCTTTAATATAATATCAATCGATAATCTCAATAGCAAAATAGTTATAAGTTTGAATCCTAATACCTCTATTTTTTATAATTAAATTAGAAAAAATAAATATAAAATAATTAATGAATCTATATAAGTTTCAAGTTCAAATTTAAAAAAAATCACTTAAAAAAAGATATATTAGAGATGAATAATATAAAATCATTTCTAAGATTTAATAATATAAAAATTATTTCTAGAACTTAACTTAGTATATATAGAAAGGGTGGAGGATAAGAATTTAGCAATTGTGCAATTAAAGAGAAAGCCCATGTAGACGTGCTCTTTTATTTTTGTGCTAAATAAGATTGGTCAGATTAATTTAGTTTAAATTTTGCCTTTTTTCAATCAAAATTTGTCAGAGAAAAGTAAAAAGCGCCTTAGTAAAACAAAATGAAAGCAAGTTTCTTTGATTCCCTATTCAATGCAAATAGCATTAGTAAAATAATTAAGTAAATAAGACAATTATCATGTACAAAGCAGTAAAAAAAATATCTCAATTTAAAAAATTTAATTATTAATATTCATTCGCCTTTGTATATAAAAATTTAATATATATTATATTAAAAAATCATTTCAATTCCAGTTTAAATTGCCTAATTAAAATTTTAATTAATTATTTTATATTACTATTTAACATGTAACATGCAATTTTAATTCTCCAAACACACCCTTGGAACTGATTTTTTGTTTTTTTAATTTTCCGTAACAAGAAATGAGTAACGAAGCATTGACATTTTTGTTTATATTTTTACATAACAGCAAATGAGCAAGGAAGATAAGAAATGGTCCAATGCATTTATCTATCAAAACGACCATTGACCAGCTTTAGACGACAAAATTTGCTCCACCTCCAAGTAAAGCTAAAATACTTGTTCCAAAATTGCAGCTACTTCAATATCAAGCTATAGCTTTCTAGAGTCTTTTTTGTAATATTATATATAATCGTATCCTATTGTTCATTGCTGCGTTAATTAATGAAGTAGAAAAGTACTGTTAGCAATGTCCGACAGTACTGATAGCAATGATCCTGCTTCCTCTGAAAATTGTCAGTTGCTGATACAGATAATGAATGCTGAGGCAGAAAGGGACCACTTTCATTGATGACAACCAACGGAAAGGGCGACATTTCCCGAAGGTTCCATTAACGTTTCGTGATATTCAACAAAACAGCGATTGTTACCATCCATCGGTGGTCTCCATTGGTCCCTATCACCATGGGAAGGAAAAACTAAGGAAATGGAGAAGCTCAAGGTTACATACGCTCGTCAGTTCGCATTACATAATGAAAAACCCATTGAGCAAATATACAGAGAGGTGGAAGCAGTGGCAAGCAATGTAAAAGATTGCTATCCCGCAGAAAGACGCAGTGAAAAAATCTCAACGACGAGCAATTTGCCGTGACATGATGTTTCTTGATGGTTGCTTCATTGTCCAATTCCTCTTCTGCCTCTATTCAGCAGCCTTGAAAAATCTGGAGGATGAGTCGACACGATGCTGCTTTGGTAACGAAGGACTTGTTCTTACTCGAGAACCAACTCCCTTTTTGAAGTTCTCACCAAATTTGGATGAGTTTCAGATACCCGGGATCCAAAACTCAGATGAAAATTCTTACAGCTTTCTGCGATCAAGTTTCGTTGACTTTCCTGCTGGAACAGAGCTCAAGGAAAAGATAACAAAATTTTTTTGCGTGAATTGCCAAGATCATTAACGATAGGAAATTCCCAAGGTCCCGCACCTGATCAGCCTGCAGCCCATCTTCTTGAACTTTTACATATGCGATTTTGCTCTGGAACGAATGTACCAGAACACTCTGAGAAGAGTTCGTTCAAGAACGATTCTCAAATGAACTGGTATCGTTATCATCCCGCTGAGGAGCTTAGGTGACGCGGAACAATAAGTAAAAAGAATTAAAGCAAGAAAAGAAAGAAGCTTTAAAGAAGAAAGAAGCTAAAGAAGAGGAGGAGAGGGGTTGGAGATGTGCAAATCTGCATTTTTTTCATTTATTCAAAAGTCCCTTAACATTTAGAAAAGTAGGGTATTTATACTAAAACCCTAACTACAATAAGCAATTGGGCTTATAGCCCACTAAATAAAATACTTAACAATAATTAAATCAAGCCCAACAAAATAAAGACAAATTAATTAAAACTCAATCTAAAAGTTCATATAAATTAAGCCCAAAACATAAAATTTAAAGCCCGATCTCTTAATTTGTTTGGGCTATCCTCCATCGTCTATGATCATTCGCGTGCATAAATAATGTTTCCGGTTCAGGTCCCCATCAATTCTCCCGGGGTTGGAAGAACTCGACCCGTCGAGTAATAGGATCAAGGCAACTCCGATAATGCTCTCAAAGATAAGTATCAAGTTGCTTGTGATGTATCTCTGATAATCCAAGTATAGTCTGAATCTGGTTCGTCGAGTCCCATCTACTAGGATTTGCTGAAGTTCACCATTCCCTGGTAAAAGCAACTTGTTGCATTTCAAAGTAGCATTAATATGTTCCTTTTTGTGCCAAAGATTATGGATAATGAGGTAGGGGGGTATCAAAAGGAGCATCAGGGGTAGGCTGTATTTTATAAATACTGAGGTCTTTCATGTTTCAAAGTAGAGCTAATATCAAAGTTTAATTTCAAAATTTAATGACATAATTATTTGATGTAATCATTTGCAACACTTTGAATGGTCTAGCACTACTTACTTGCAATTTATGATCAGTTTCCAAAGGACACCGTTCAGGTCTAATCTGTATCATGAAATAATCTCCAACATTAAGTGCATCATGATATTTAAGAAAATTCAGCTTCGAAATTTGTATTGTTTCATTACTTGTTTTTGAATTTGTTTCATTGATCTCCAATGTGCAAATTTATGAACTCTACATTGTAATGACTCTGCTAACTTAGACATCCTATCATGAGGAGATATGGGAAGGTGTTCATCGGCTCCTCAAGTTTTGTAACTATGAACACTAAATGATGAGCGGTGTGGAATGAGACAAACATTGTTTTGAAACTTGTGTAGACATATGGTATGGACACAATCAAGTAAAACTAGGATTATCTTCATCTTCCTCATAAAGTGCATGTGGTAAGGGTCAAGAAACTCAACATGTTGCTCTAAACTTATGATGTGCTGAGACACCAAGCATGTGTGGGTGAGGAATCAGATAATTCAGGAGGACTAATATCATGAGACTCTTCTAAGACCATACTTATCTCTATAGGTGATTCCACTGAAGAGTTCTTTAAAATTTCCTCCACCATTAAAGCAGACTTATCAGACTCTTTCTTAACTTCATTCTCAAGCTCATTGGGACTCATTGTGTTGGGTCCCTCTTCTTGCACATCCTCGTCATCTAGGTCACCAAAATCCTCAAGATTAGGCTCATACACTTCAACACTACAATATTCCTCTTTACATAGATCCTTATATTTTTGGATGACTAAAGGTTTAGAGGTACAATCTAAAGAGATATGACCAAAACCTAGACAATTAGTACACTTGACCATAGAACTCACTTTAGACACTTCATTAACAACTCGTTTGCCTTTATCTTTCTTGTAAGGTTGTGAGTTACTAGGATTAGGTCTCTTCGTGGGGTGGCAGCAACTAACAAAGAATCACTAACTTCTGAATTGGCGACCTAATAGGGATACTATAAGAGTCCTGACGATTTTTCTACTGATTCTTTGTGACCAACTTGTAATTCTTTAGTTAAGGTATAAGCTTGGTCAAGGGTAGATACACCTTGAAATACAACTTCTCTTTCTAAGATCATCATTTAAGCCTCTACAAAATCTACGCAAAGTCATGGCTTCATTCTCTCTTATGGCACATCTAATCATGTAATTTCATTAAATTGCCGTTATATATTCATTGATAGACTTATTCCCTTGTCTTAGATTGTTCCATTGGTCTAAGAGTTTTATTTCTATAAGATTGGGTAGGTACTTTTCCTTGAAGTTTTTGTTTCATTTTGATCCAATCAGTTATAGGAGGTTTACCTCTCATCTCTAAACAATCCTCAGCATCTCTCCAATAAATTTTTGGCTTTATCAATGAGTTTCATCTTAGCAAATCTAACTCTCTTATTATCAGACAAATTATGCCACTCAAAGAATTAATCCATATCACGAATCCACATATCAAATATCCAAGGGTTCATGTACGACCGTTCAAAAGTGGGGCGCTTCTATTTTTTTTGTTAGGACTCAAGACTCGCTCATCAAAGTCATCATGTTTTAGAGTAAACCTAAATGATGGTCATATTGGTGTCGCTCAGAGTGATCTTGTCCATAATGATTATTTCTTGTGATATTTATTGGTCTTTGAGTACCTTATTTTGAAAACTCTCTTTGGGGCTCAATTTCTTGTAAACATGTTGATCACCTAAGTTTGCCGTTCCTTTGAAATGCATCCATCAGGGTATCACTAAAGGATGAGTCTACAGTAAGTGTAAACTTGAGCTTAGACACTAGGATGATCGTGACACAAATGCATGCAATACTAACTTATAAATGGAATTGAGATCACAAATGGTTCTTGCATGTAAAATCACAATACAAAAATAAAGCTATTTTTTTTTTTATCTTTTTTTTTTAAATGTGGAAATTAATCAAGAACAAATTACACTAATAAAATTGTAAGCATGTAATACTAGATTTTTTTTTTTGTAAATGATTAAACAAACACAATGTCACAAGCGAGAACTTATAATTATCAAATAGAACAAGCATATTAGCTATCACTAATGAAAGAGGTTGATGAACATAATTAACAATAAAAATGGTAGGTGAGATTTTTTTTTTTTGGCCACAAAAAGAAATATTAATGATAATTTCGAATACTAAATGCAAATACCAAAGAAGTAAAAATCAACAAACCAAAAAGTAGAGTAATTTACCGACCAAGATTCAAATTGTCGAATTCGATTGCGGATGGACCTCAGATGACATGGCAATTGGGGTTGACATTGCTGCTCATGCTGATGTGAGGCGGACAATGATGTGGCTGCTCAATGCCTGTTGTGGCGGGCTGACGTGGATTTAGAGGGCTAACGTGGTGGGTTGATTAATTTCCCCTCCAATGCCTTCTGTGCTGCAATGTTGAGTTTCCTTTGTCTCTGCAATTTCTCGGTTACTGTTGTGCTGGCGACGGGGACGTAACAGATTGACGGCGACGACTATTGCGGCCACTAGAGGTGGTGGTTGCCACTGGCCATTTTTTTACTGTTCCGTCTTTGTTGCCGAAGAATGAAGATCTCTTTTGTTGCTACAATTTCGCTCTATTGCTGGTGAGCTCAGATGCGGCAGACGACTGGTTGTGGTTGTTGTCACTAATGGGTCTGCTGTGGAGGCCTGTGGCGAGTTTACTGGTGGTGCGAGAATGGTGGCTGATGGGCAGAGTCGTCGATGGCGTGAAGAGAGGCCTGTTGTAGGAGGTGATGCGATTTTGTCTGATGTCGATGTTGTAGAGAGCTGTCGTGGTTTTTGGTTGGCTATTGGGGATGCCCCAATCTGCTCTCTCATGAGGATGGAAGTGTTGCCCTGCCGTGTGGCTGTTTTTTGATTGATTGAACAGTGTACAATGTTGATTGTCAAACCTGGTGTCAGCTGTTGCTGGTGGAGGCCATGTACAGTGCCAAAGCTGAACAGTGACAGAGTTCGGTGGCTGTTTTGCTGTGGAGAGAATGAAACAGTGCCTGATCTGGTTTTTTTTTTCTTCCCGGCGGCTGCGGTGTAGAGGTGTGATTTAGTACGTAGAGGAAATTGAACAGTAACTTTTTTTTTCGATTAACAATAACCTTTTTTTTTTTTTATATGTTTCGATGATAGATTAATCTTAGGGTTTAAACATAACACATGGATCGATTAATTTGTAAGAACAATTAAAAGCCGTGCTTCTGATACCAAATTTGACGCCGGAACAATAAGTTAAAAAGAATTAAAGCAAGAAAAAAAGAAGCTTTTAAAGAAGAAAGAAGCTAAAGAAGAGGAGGAGAGGGGTTGGAGATGTGCAAATCTGCATTTTTTTCATTCATTCAAAAGTCCCTTAACATTTAGAAAAGTAGGGTATTTATACTAAAACCCTAACTACAATAAGCAATTGGGCTTATAGCCCACTAAACAAAATACTTAACAATAATTAAATCAAGCCCAACAAAATAAAAACAAATTAATAAAACTCATCTAAAAGTTCATATAAATTAAGCCCAAAACATAAGTTAAAGCCCGATCTCTTAATTGTTTGGGCTATCCTTCATCGTCTATGATCATTCGCGTGCATAAATAATGTTTCCGGTTCAGTGTCCCATCATTAGGAATATTGGCATCCATTTTAAGCCAAGCAAGACTGGTCTTTTCACCGATGTCCAGTTCAAACGGAGATGGTTGATCACTCGAAGTCTCTATATTCCTCCATTAAGAATTAGATAACTCTTTCGTACCAAGTCCTTGCTTTTAAACTTGGTGGCCTATGAAGCATGCCATGTTGCATCCAATGAATCTCGGGTCACTTCTTACGTATGCTTCATGGATTCATTGATTGATACCCAAAGAGACGTGCAGGTGCTGCGATCGAAGGGCATACTCCTCAACACTCTAGGAAGTGATGAACAAGCCGCAGAACTCTTCAACCAGATAGCCAGCCATTTGAAACCCGATCCTTATGCTTACATTCAAGTTAAATCCAGCATTGAAAAGGAGCACAGGAAAGTCCTAAAGAAATGGGTAGCCATGTGGCTGCGAGTTTATTTTAATAGTCCATGGACCTTTTATTGCAATTTGTTGCTTGCCACTTTTACCATCATACTAACTGCCATTCAGACCTATTATAGCAGTATTCCCTCCTCAAGGATCGCGTGATAGCTCCAAGTGCAAACCCTGAGTTCCATGTGCTAAAGGTATCAGTTTCAAAGAATAATTTGTGTGTGCTTGTTAGATTCCTTGCAGTTTAGAGTGTGGATTGCTTTGTTCATCAAACTTGAATTGAGCTATTGTCTTTATTTGGTTATGAGATTATATTAGACTGTTTTACTCTTTGATAAATTTGTCTTGTATTTCCATTTCTATCATAATAAAATCAAACTTTCTTTTCATCGCTCATTCTCATGATGTTGTTGCTCATGTTGAATTCAAGGTACAGGAAAATATGAAATCAAACGTTAGATTATAATTGTAAAAGAAATTGGGATCAAAGTAGAAAAGAAATTAAGAATTTAAGGATAAAAATATAAGGAATGGAAGTTTGAAAGGTATACTCTTGAACTTTGTTTCTAACATTAGGTTGAAGCATCGCACAAAATGTTCTGAAACATCCCAAACTAACATAGAAACCAAGTTGTGAAAGAAAAAGGTTTGCCAGGAACATCAACTTCTTTGGGCAGCGATGAAGAAGTGCTCAACTCTTGAAACACGATAAACGAATAGGCAGTCCGAGGTCTGTAAGCAGTGAAAACTATGTCCTGAGTGATTCAGGCCTGTCGAGAAGAAATCTAGCAAACACCCATCAACTTTCCTTGCTGTAGTTGGTGCAACGCTGGTTGATTTTTTCTTGGGTTCCATTCAGACTTCCTATGCCTGTTAAAGTCTTGTAACCCTACAGAGAAGCCATTAATTTTGGCATAAGTCCTTTCTTGAGCCCAGCAAGCATTTGATTACATTTTCATCGTAGAATTAGAAAATGTTTGTGGTCAGAGTGTGTTTCATTCTGGCTCTGGGAACCAATCGTTGTATATCTGAAGATCGATCCGATTTTCTCAAAGTTGATGATGTTCTTTCCTGTTATTTATCAATGACAAATTAATGCAATTATATGTAACTGGGTTTATAATTTCAATCCATTAAACTTCCATAATCTTCCAAATCATCATCTCCATCGCAACCATATTTATTTTACATCCAAAATATGCCTAACAATTAACGTGGTGAACTGAACAAGGTTGCAGTCATAATTTCCACTTCACAATCATCCTTTATCCACAGTTAAAGATGTAACAGACAAGTTTTAAGGTAGCAATGCTACCTCCAGTAAAGAGATAGTTCAAGTTCAAGGAGGCATGGATTCCCTGCCATCATAAACTTATTAATAGAGACAATCCACTTGAGTTCAAATTTAACATATTATCCCTGCTTTTTTACATAGTTTAAAATAGCATTGATGCATCCCTTTCCATGCATTAGCGAAATTGTCTTGGAAGAAATGACCTGTGTGTTTCAGGCATTATTATTAACTGAAATTCAAAGCGCGAGTTTGTAAAAGGCTACTAAACCAATGAGAGGATGAATGGATGGTTATCAAAGTACAGTGTTCTGATCTGAATTAATTCTATACAAGGGAGGGCAAATCAATATAACATTTACATTTTACAGAATGTAAATTTTATTTTATTTTCTTGGGAATAGTTAGCAATAAGAGGGTCACGTCGGCTATCTAGTTAGCTGGACATAAAAAAGGGATGTTCTGACTTAATTAGTTAAACGCCCAATCCAAATAAGGAGGTCGCGTTACCGCCATAAGCAGGAGTCCCACTTAAACTATTGTGCTCTCAAAATTTTTTGGGGCTAAACAATTTCGACTCCCATGTTCAATATCGTGGATCGATGGAATCCTAAACTTATCTATGTAATATAAGAAACCACACGCAGCCCTCTGTCTAAAAGTTGTGGGTAAAAAAAAAAAAATTATAATATATAACAAAAAAAGTATGTTAGTTTCTTTACAATGTGTTATTAGTGTTATATAGGTTTATGCCAAACCATTCTCTTGAACAATTGGGTAAGAGATTTCCATGTAGGTCAAAAACTGGGATAAACAAATTACAAAAAACAAAAAACCAATAAGCTTTTACTCTCTTTTTTAATAATAATCAATTGATTTATTAAAAAAAACAGTTATTTAGATAATAGTGAATAAGCATTTACTCTAGTATGTAGATTCCAAAAGAAGCAAAATTGGAGTAACTTACTCGGTACAAAAAAGAAAAGACACATTTTTATGGAATATAAGAAGTACATATTAATAGCTAGCTTGCCTCTCTGTTTGCTCACTTTATTTTAAAGATTAAAGACATATAATAATTGAAGTATTCCTGCCAATCTTTGTCCCCTCCCACGCATTTCACAAGCTAGTCTGCAAAACTCAAATGATTACACTAACACACACACGAGATGGTTTTCCCCATGCTAAACGCAAATTTCATCTGCAAGATATATATACTATTTACCTGAATGATGATTTCATATTTCTGTTCTTAAGACCAATATTCCGAACGCTAATGTATATATTAAGTCTGTTTGAATCTTCAATTAAGTTTTAGTTGTGTCTGTTCATTAATTTGTTCTGTTTTCTCAAGTACAAAACATGAACTTAAAAGAAGTTAGAGAAAGTACAAAAAATGTAATTAAAGCATGTAAGTTGGATTTCCACATAAGCAATTCAATGAACTGTGGGGTAACTTGTTACATTATCATATCCATCATAAATATTATATATTTTTTATCGTGCTTCCAACATTCAAAAAATTATTAAAAGAAAAATAATTTATTTTATAGAAAAAATATTCTCTTTTTTGATAAACTCAAATAAAAAAAAAGTAACTCATTTTTTCAAAAAAAAAATTAGAAAAACAAAATTGCAAAATAAATTTAACATAAATGTCATGATGAAACATCCTCAATATGCCCTAATATTTGTCAATCATATTAAAGGTCATATGATTTAAATGATTTTTCGAAAAATTTAAAAAAATGATATGAATTTTAAAAATAATAAACATTACATAAAATTTAATATGATATATCAATTAGTGCATTTTAATTCAAATAAATAGAATTCGGAGCATTAGACACCTCTTATGAAGTCTTTCCCCTCTTCGTATACTCTTGTCAATACTATGTTAACTCATTAAACACAATTGAACTCTTATTTATATTTTTTCTGAGAAGAAAATTAGTCTCTCTGCTCAAAACATTAATGTGGTCCTTAAAAAAAAAAATTAAAAAAAAAAAAAAAACAATTACCTTCCAAATTTTTTTCTAAATGATCCACATGTCATTTCAGATTATTCATTGCTGATCGCATGTCATTTCAAAAACATAACCCAACTCTTTACTGACCATATTGTTATATCAAGATTAATCTATTACTGTAAATAAAAAGATTGAGATTGAATTATGTTTTATTTTAAGGAAAACAAAAAACTAAAATCTAATCGAATTGAAATAGAAAAGTTGACATTTATCAACAACCAAAAAATACAAGAAATTGCCTTTAACATTCCTTGATGCAGCCAGTCGCCCAGAATTTTTCAATTATTTAAAATATCTAGATTTATTTATTTTTATATTTTAAAAAATGTTTTTTAAAAAAATTAAATTAATTAAATTTTAAATTATTTTTTATATATATATTTTTAGATTATTTTGATTGCACTGATATTTAAAAATTATTTTTAAAAAATAAAAAAATATTATTTTAATATTTTTTAAAATAAAAAATATTTTAAAAAATAACTGTAATTACATTTCTAACTGTCCTCTAAATAAAGGCATGATGATTTGCCTTGAATAGTTTGTGAGATGGATTAAGCAAATATTTTTTTAGACAAGTGAAAAAACATTGAGAGTGGGTTGCGCTATAGATTAAAAGATATTTATAATTTTTTATTTTGATCAATCAATAAACTCAAATTTTAATAATAAAAGATTCTCGAGGGATAGTGTCAAAGCTACTTGCTCTAATCCATTCCATTATGGCAGGAAAGCACTAATAATATAACGTCCGTCCGCTCAAAAATGCTAACTTTATATTGGTTATGATAGTTTTAACTTTGTTCACTTGTTAAGGAACATGACCATGCTTTGGAGAAGAAAGTAAGCCCAACTTCCAAGTTAACATAAAATACTTGTTCTAATCTAAAAGCTACTTCAATTTAAGTGATCGTCCTAAATAAATATATATATTGATAGTAACTAAAATAAGTTAAAAAAGAAGAAAGTATTGAATGTGAACAGGAAATTAAAAGGTGGAACGTATCTTTAAGAATTCCAATCCTAGTCTCTTCTCTCGACAAAAGGAATTTGTCTTCCCAGGCTTTTTTTTTTTTTTTAAAAAAAAAAAAAAAAAAAAAAAACAATTCTGTACAAGCTTATTTAGCACAAAAAGAAAACGAATGAAAACATATGTTTGCAGCCTGGTAGGGCTCGACTTCTCTTCTTTTTGTCACACTTAAAGACTGGAGAAACAAAAGTTTGTTCCTTATATGTTCTTTAATTTTTTTCTTTGCACTTTGAGCATGGAACAATCCAAATCTTTATCTCTTGCTAAAGGCATTTCACATGTTATTAGTATAATTGCTGTCTGCAAATTTTTTGAAACATATATATATATATATATATATATATATATATATATATATATCTTAAAACTTTATCTACATTTTGAACTGCGTACAATTACTTGGTGTTTTCTTAATAATTATTATTCTAATAATCTTCATTGCAATAATATACATAACAACCCTGGCATGATATATATCAACCAATAAGCAGACATGGTATCGCTAGCAAACCAGTTCTTTCTCCTGAGGCGCATCTCCACAACCAAGGGATCAACAACCATGTTCTTCCACTATATATATTTGACTCTGTGTGATACACACACACACACTTGAATTCTGTATGAAATTGGTCAGACCTAAACTATGAAATAATGTTTAAAAAGTAACATAAAATGATTTTTTTAAATCTCACCTAATATTTTTAATTTTTTTTAAATTAAAATAATTTTTTAATATAACAGATCAGTTGATAATACAAAATAATCATAAGTTTTGAATTCCAATATATACCTTTAATTTTTATAATTAAATTAGAAAAAGTAAATATAAGAATAATGATTATGTGTGAATTTCAAATTCAAATAAAAAAAATCACTTAAAGAAAATATATTACAGAATAATATAAAATTATTTCTAAAACTTAGTAATATAAAAATTAATTTTTTTTCTAGAACTTTACCTCATATTTATAGAAAGTGTGTGTTAAAGAATTAATTAATTCAACTTAAAAGTTTTAAATTATTAGGTGGGATCTCAAGACATGATTTATATTATTTTTTAATACATCCTTTAAGTAAAAAAATTTAAGCTTGAAATTTATACAAACTTATATTATATCGTGATTAATTTTTATTAAATAAATAGGAATGATAAGATTCGAATTCGACTGCTTGATTATTAAAACTCTCACATTATGTTAAAAAATTAATTTAATTTAAAAATTTAAACTGAGATGTTAGATGAAGTTTTTAATATATGATTTATATTATGTTTTTTAAATAATATAGAGGATAAGAATTTTAGCAATTGTATAGTATGTATAGATAAAGTGTGAGGACAAAAAGTGACAACGTACAGCTTATCCTGATTTTAGTTTTCTATGCTGAACGAGAATTGCATGTTGAGAGATAAAAATGCTTTTGTTATATAAAGAGTGCAATAAAGAGAGAGCCCACTTTTATTTTTGTGCTAAATAAGATTGGTCAGAATTTAGTTAGATTTTGCCTTTTTAATTTTTTATCAAAATTTGTCGGAGAAAAGTACAAAGCGCCTTGATTGAAAATATAAGAAACAAAATGCAAGCCAGTTACTTGAGACAATGTACAAATAATTTAAAAGTTATTTTAATTTAAAAAATTTAAACCGTTAAATTTAAAACTTTTATACGCTTCATTGTTAAAAAAATAATATAATATTATATCAAAAAATCATTTCAATTTAAAATTTTAAAATTATTAATTAAAAATTTAATTAATTTATTTTATATTACTATTTAACATGGACATGCAATTTTAATTACTCCAAACACACGCTTGGAAATTAATTTTTTTGTTTTTTATTTTCCGTAACAACAAATGAGTAACGAAAACATTGGCATTTTTGTTTATATTTTCCATAACACCAAATGAGTAAGGAAGAAATAAAGAAATGGTCCCATGAAATTTTTGTCTAAAAAGTTCTTAAACGGAACCTAAAGCAAACAGTGCACATGGTCACTGTAGTTATTAAGGGACATACATAGATATAAAATATTATTTAAATTCTAGTGAAATTAAAAATAATTCTTTGACACGGTCATCAGTTTGTATTTATTTCCTCCATTCTTCTAAATAAATAAGTGAATTAAAAAAAAATAGACTTAAGGTGGTTCTCATGATATGATATATATATATATGCTAAATTTTTTAAGTTTTAAAAAACGTTCATTTCATAAAAGTGTGTTGGAAAAAAAATTAATAAAAAAAATCACTGCTGAATTAGCTCTTAAGATATTTATGGGTATAATTGGGTGCCTTGATTATTTCCCAACACCATATGTGGGTTACGTGCTATAGTACTGCTATGGAGGCTTTAATGGTGGGAAAAGTTTATATAGAATTCGAAAAAGTAACTATATATAAATACCTATGTCATTGACTAGTAAGATACATTCAATGAAGATAGTGAAAGCGAAAAAAAAAACATTTTTAATGAAGAAAGTATTGATAATTACTTAAAGAATAATATAAAATTTCTTCTTATTCGTGAAACTTATTATATGGAAAAAAGAAATGAGCCATTAAATTCTTCAAATGACTGTAAGTGAGTTATTCATGCGAGTTAGAGTTGATAGAAGGAAGTCGGCAGAGAAGAGGAGAGACGTTTTTGCCAAAGGTAAAACCAACGGCAGCTTTGTAATTATGTTTTTGTATGTTAGAGGTCGACAATATATGCATTTATCTTTCAAAACGACCATTGATAAGCTTTAGACGACAAAGTTTGCTCGACCTCCAAGTAAAGCTAAAATACTTGTTCCAAAATTGCAGCTACTTCAATATCAAGCTATAGCTTTTCTAGAGTCTTTGTTGTAATATTATATAATCGTATCCTATTGTTTATGTGCGTTAATTAATGAAGTAGAGAAGTACTGTTAGCAATGTCCGACAGTAGTTGTTAACAATGAATGCTTCCTCCTAAAACATGAGTGGCTGATAGAGATAATGAATGCTGACGCGGGAAAGACCACTCATGATGACAACCAACGGAAAGGGCCAGCTTTCCCAAGGGTTCCATCAACGTTTCGTCAAATTCAACAAAACAGCGATTGTTACGATCCATCGGTGGTCTCCATTGGTCCCTATCACCATGGGAATACAAAACTAAAGGAAATGGAGAAGCTCAAGGAGACATACGCTCGCGAGTTCGTCAAAGATAGTAAAAAACTCATTGCTGACATAGACAGTGAGGTGGAAGCAGTGCTAAGAATTGCAAAAAAATTATATCCAGAAGACGCAAGAGGAAACTTCAACGACGAGCAATTAGCCAAGATGATGTTTCTTGATGGCTGCTTCATTCTCCAATTCATGCACTGTCTGAATGGTGAAAATGAAGATTTGAAGATGTCAGAACAACAAATTTTTCTCGTGAAACGAGACTTGTTATTATTGGAGAACCAACTTCCTTTTGAAGTCTTGATTTCATTGGGGAAAAAGAGGTATGAGAATCCAAGTGATTTAAATAAAATCATCAATAATTTTCTCTCTCTTCATATCCGCTCGTCCAGTAAACCAATTCCAACATGGGTCCGGATAGCCTTAACTTCATTACGGCCGGTTATGATCCTAATCTTATTACCTTTATATTTTATAAGCGTTTCTTGTTATGTTTATTTATCGTATAGCTCGAAATATCAATATTTAAAAGCCTTCCTAAGCGAACGGAGTGTGTCTTTGGATTGGTCACCACCACCACCTAGAGAGGAGAAGTCAGGGACAAGAGATGATGAGGCTGATGATGAGCCTCAGCCTGCCCATCCACCACCAACTAGAAAGGAGAAGTCAGGGAAAAGAGATGATGAGCGTCAGCCTGCCCATCTTCTCGAACTTTTATATTACAAATCCATGTATCACTATTCCAAAAGCAACCATAAAAAGGCAGCGAAAGGAAGTCGGGGTCATTGCTTGTATTATTCTGCCAAGAGTCTTAAAAAGGTGGGAATCCTTTTTGGGGCGAGATGGACTGGTGCTGTCACCGATGTCAAATTCAAGTCATCAATTTTCTGGGGAACACTGAAAGTTCCTCCAATTATCATAGATGAGTCAGCCAAGTCCCTGCTCTTAAACTTGGTGGCCTATGAAACATCTGCTGCTCTTGATCAACTTTGGGTCAGTTCATACATATGCTTCATGGATTCTTTGATTGACGATGCTAAAGATGTGAAGGAGCTGCGGTCTAATGGCATAATTATCAATTATCTCGGAGCCGATCAGAAAGTCGCAAATCTCTTCAATGATATGGGAAGATCCATACACGATACTGCTGCTTATAATGATATCAAAATGGAAATTAATAAGCAGTGTGAGAGCACAGTGAAAAGATGGGTGTATGAGTGGAAGAGAACTTATTTTAGTAATCCCTGGACCATTATTACAGTTCTTGCTGCATCTTTCGGATTGGCACTTACTGCCACTCAGACCTATTATACAAGATACCCACCCAAGTAAATGATTACTGCAAATGCTTCATCTCTTCAATAATGCCGTGTACAATTTGATCTATTGGTGTTTGAGTCTATTTCCTCCAATAGATATTTGTTAGTTTTGAATTTCCTTGAGAGAAAATTAAATAAACTAGAGAGAGAAACTTTCTTGAATTTTCAATTTCAAATAAAATAGTTTTAACTTTGTAATATCTTCTTCCGCTTTTTCTTATTTTATTCGCATATTACAACTTCTAGTTACATTTCTTTTATCTTTTTTTTCTTTCTATTATCAATGATCAACTAATCCATTTATCAAAAGCGTCTTTTCCTATTAATTTTTTTTTTCTTATATCTTTTAAGTTTTAAAACATGTATATCAATATAACTATTATTTTATTATATTCATTTTATAATTCTCTAACACCACTATTAACATAACAACAACAAGTATAATGCGTTGATATTTTAAAAAAATTAAATTTAGTTTTGTTTTAAATTAATATTTTTTATATATATTTTTAAATTATTTTAATGTATTGATATTAAAAATTATTTTTAAAAAATAAAAATATTATTTTAATATTTTTCAAAATAAAAAGTATTTTTAAAAATAACTGCAATTATATTATTAAAGACTCTCTAAAAATGGTATGGTGATTTGCCTTGAATAGTTTGTGAGATGGACTAAGTAAATATTTTTTAGACAAGTGAAAAAAATACTACATTGAGAGTGGGTTGCGCTATACATAAAAAAATATTATAATTTTTTATTTGAATATCAATCAATAAAGTCAAATTTTAATAAAAGATTATCGAGGGATAGTGTCAAGCTACTTGTTCTAATCCATTCCATTATGGCAGGAAAGCACTAATAATATAACCTCCGTCCAAAATGCTAACTTTATATTGGTTATGATAGTTTTAACTTTGTTCTCTTGTTAAGAACACGACCATGCTTTGGAGAAGAAAGTAAGCCCAACTTCCAAGTTAATAAAATAATTGCTCTAATCTAAAAGCTACTTCAATTTTAAGTGATCGTCCCTAAATAATATATATATATATATATATATATATATATAGTAAATAAATAAGTTAAATAAAAAAGTATTGAGATGTGAACAGGAAAAGGGTGGAACGTCTCTTTAAATCCAATCCTTGTCTCTCGACAAAGGAATTTCTTCCCAAGCTTTTTTTTTTAAAAAAAAAGTTCTGTCCAAGCTTATTTAGCACAAAAAGAAAACGAATGAAAACATATGGTTGCAGCCTGGTAGGCCTCGACTTCTATTCTTTTTCTCACACTAAAGACTGGATAGAAACAAAAGTTTGTTCCTTATATGTTCTTTTAATTTTCTTGCACTTTGAGCATGGAACAATCCAAATCTTTATCTCTGCTAAAGGCATTTCACATGTTATTAGTATAATTGCTGACTGCAAATTTTGAAATATATATATATATATATATATATATATATATATATATAGAATAATAATTATTAAGAAATCCCAAGTAAGTGTACGCAGTTCAAAACGTAGATAAGTTTTAAGAATATATATATATATATTCTTAAAACTTATCTACGTTTTGAACTGCGTACACTTACTTGGGATTTCTTAATAATTATTATTCTATAATCTTCATCAATAATATACATCACAACCCTGGCATGATATATCAACCAATAAGCAGGCATGGTATCGCTAGCAAACCAGTTCTTAATTTCTCTTGAGGGCCATCTCCACAACCAAGGATCAACAACCAATTTCTCCACTATATTTAACTCCGTGTGATTTTTATTTTTATTTTCGTAGAGATATTCAACAGGCTCTGAACCTACGTAATGGTGTGATCCTTTACCATGACTATATCGTTAACACCAATAGTAAACAAGAAGGCTAGCTAGCTCCAAATTGGTTGTAGCAGTTAGGAAAGAAGAATCGTATGTAGCTTAATTATGCATGTGGAAATCAAGGTTAGATGCTTTTGGTTCTTTAATTAATTATACTGTCTAATAAAGTTAAAGTTCATATTTTTAATACTCGAGAAAAATAATAATTTAAATAACACACACTCCTAAAACTTAAAGATCCATCATACATTTAATATTAGCGCGCTCGCGCACCCCACTTGAAATGGTCAGGCCTAAACTATGAATTAATGTTAAAAAGTAACATAAAATGATATCTCATCTAATATTTCAATTTTTAAAATTAAAATAATTCTTTAATTTAACATCAGTTGATAATATAAAATAATTATAAGTTTGAATCCCAATATATAACTCTAATTTTTATAATTAAATTATAAAAAGTAAATATAAAAAATAATGATTCTATGTGAATCTCGAATTCAAATAAAAAATCACTTAAAAAAGTATATTATAGAATAATAAAATCATTTCTAAGACTTAGTAATATAAAATTATTTCTAAAACTTTACCTAATATATATATAAAGTGTGTTTTAAAGAATTAATCAATTCCACTTAAAAGTTTAAATTGTTAGGTGGGGTACATGTCTCAAGTCTTGATTTATATTATTCTTTAACACACTCTTTTAAGTGAAAAAATTTGAACTTGAAACTTATACAGACTTATATTACGTTGTGCTTAATTTTTATCAAATAAATAAAAATGATAAGATTCGAATCCGTGACCACTTGGTTATTAAGACTTTAATACTATGTTAAAAAATAAATTCAACCCAAAAATTTAAATTGAACTGTTAGATGAGGTCTTAAACTATAATTTATATTAATTTATAATAATATAGAGGATAATAATTTTGCAATTGTATAGTATGTATAGATATTTATAAAAAGAATTAATATAAAATCACAACTCAAGCTCTCTTAAGATATTTATGGGTATAATTGGGTGCCTTGATTATGTCCCAACACCATATGTGGGTTACGTGCTATAGTACTGCTATGGAGGCTTTAATGGTGAGAAAAGTTTATAGAATTCGGAAAGTAACTATATATAAATACCTATGTCATGACTAGTAAGATACATTCAATGAAGATAGTGAAAGCGAAAAAAAAAAAACATTTTTAATGAAGAAAGTATTGATAATTACTTAAAGAATAATATATAATTTCTTCTTATTCGTGAAACTTACTATATGGCAAAAAGAAATGAGCCATTAAATTCTTCAAATGACTGTAAGTGAGTTTTTCATGCGAGTTAGAGTTGCGACAATATATGCATTTATCTTTCAAAACGACCATTGATCAGCTTTAGACAACAAAGTTTGCTCGACCTCCAAGTAAAGCTAAAATACTTGTTCCAAAATTGCAGCTACTTCAATATCAAGCTATATATAGCTTTTCTAGAGTCTTTGTTGTAATATTATATAATCGTATCCTATTGTTCATGTTCGTTAATTAAGGAAGTAGAAAAGTACTGTTAGCAATGTCCGACAGTAGTGTTAACAATGATGCTTCCTCTAAACATGAGTGGCTGATAGAGATAATGAATGCTGACGCGGAAGAGACCACTCATGATGACAACCAACGGAAAGGGCCAGCTTTCCCAAGGGTTCCATCAACGTTTCGTGAAATTCAACAAAACAGCGATTGTTACGATCCATCGGTGGTCTCCATTGGTCCCTATCACCATGGGAATACAAAACTAAAGGAAACGGAGAAGCTCAAGGAGACATACGCTCGCGAGTTCGTCAAAGATAGTAAAAAACTCATTGCTGACATAGACAGTGAGGTGGAAGCAGTGCTAAGAATTGCAAAAAAATTCTATCCAGAAGACGCAAGAGGAAACTTCAACGACGAGCAATTAGCCAAGATGATGTTTCTTGATGGTTGCTTTATTGTCCAATTCCTCTTCTGCCTCTATCAGCAGCCTGAAAATCTGGAGATGAGTCGACACGATGCTGCTTTGGTAACGAAGGACTTGTTCTTACTCGAGAACCAACTCCCTTTTGAAGTCCTCACCAAATTGATGAGTTTCAGAAACCCGGATCCCAAAACTCAGATGAAAATTCTTACAGCTTTTTGCTATCAAGTTCGTGCCTTTCCTGCTGGAACAGAGCTCAAGGAAAAGATAACAAAATTTTTTCGTGAATTGCCAAGATCATTAACGATAGGAAATTCCCAAGGTCCCGCACCTGATCAGCCTGCAGCCCATCTTCTTGAACTTTTACATATGCGATTTTGCTCTGGAACGAATGTACCAGAACACTCTGAGAAGAGTTCGTTCAAGAACGATTCTCAAATGAACTGGTACCGTTATTATCCCGCTGAGGAGCTTAGGAATATTGGCATCCATTTCAAGCCAAGCAAGACTGATCTTTTCACCGATGTCCAGTTCAAACGGAGATGGTTGATCACTCGAAGTCTCTATATTCCTCCATTAAGAATAGATAACTCTACCAAGTCCTTGCTTTTAAACTTGGTGGCCTATGAAGCATGCCATGTTGCATCCAATGAATCTCGGGTCACTTCTTACGTATGCTTCATGGATTCATTGATTGATACCCCTAGAGACGTGCAGGTGCTGCGATCGAAGGGCATACTCCTCAACACTCTAGGAAGTGATGAACAAGCCGCAGAACTCTTCAACCAGATAGCCAGCCATTTGAAACCCGATCCTTATGCTTACATTCAGGTTAAGTCCAGCATTGAAAAGGAGCACAGGAAAGTCCTAAAGAAATGGGTAGCCATGTGGCTGCGAGTTTATTTTAATAGTCCATGGACCTTTATTGCATTTGTTGCTGCCACTTTTACCATCATACTAACTGCCATTCAGACCTATATAGCATTATTCCCTCTCAAGGATCGGTGATAGCTCCAAGTGCAAACCCTGAGTTCCATGTGCTAAAGGTATCAGTTTCAAGAATAATTTGTGTGTGCTCGTTAGATTCCTTGCAGTTAGAGTGTGGATTGCTTGTTCATCAAACTTGAATTCAGCTATTGTCTCATTTGGTAATGAGATTATATTAGACTGTTTTACTCTTGATAAATTTGTCTTGTATTCCATTTCTATCATAATAAAATCAAGACTTTCTTTTCATCGCTCATTCTCATGATGTTGTTGCTCATGTTGAATTCAAGGTACAAGAAAATATGAAATCAAACGTTAGATCAGAATTTTAAAAGAAATTGGGATCGAAGTAGAAAAGAAATTAAGAATTTAAGGATAAAAATATAAGGAATGGAAGTTTGAAAGGTATACTCTTGAACTTTGTTTATAACATTAGGTTTGTCGCACCCGACATCGCGGCGGTCCTAAAAATAATTCTCTTGAATTATGGAAAAAGAACAGATTTCTGGCATCCGGTTCTTTTAGGGGAAAAGGTCTCGTTTGAGGAGTCGCCACCTAGTATTATGGTCACTAGGAACCCTAACTGGTTAACAGAGATTCTATGACTCGGGATTGGTTACGTAAAAGGGAAGATATTATCACCCTTTATTATAGAATAGGATTCTAATATAGGATGTTGTAATCATTACAGTTACTCATGTATCTATCAGAATAGGATTCTACTATAGGATGTTGTAATCATTACAGTTACTGTAATAGGATTCTAATACCCCTTAAACGTTCTGCCTAAGGCAGACTGCATTGTTGGTTTTGTCTTAAATTGCTAAATACTCATGTATCTATCAGAATAGGATTCTACTATAGGATGTTGTAATCATTATAGTTACTGTAATAGGATTCTAATACCCCTTAAACGTTCTGCCTAAGGCAGACTGCATTGTTGGTTTTGTCTTAAATTGCTAAATATTTATTAATTTATGTTGTGATGATTTGTTTATAATATTCCTGACTCTAGCGCCAGCGAATATTCGAGCTCGAATAATTCCAACTCTGGCGTTGGTAAAAATTCGTAGCTACGAAAAATAAAATTAGATCAATATTTTTTTTCTTACTCTAGCGCTAGTGAATAAATAAATAAAAATAAATTTATTTTTACGCATGCACACTTTTTTTTTTTTTCTAGCTAAATAAAATAAAATACAACGAATAAAAATAATATAAATTTAAACCGGTATTTTTATTCCTAACTCTGGCGTCAGTGAATAAACCAATAAATTTACATTATTTTTATTCATGCATACACATTTTTTATTTTTTTTATTTTTTCTGTTTTTTATTTTATTATTTTATTTTTATTTTTTTGGGCTGGGCCCAGCTCAGCCAACATGGGCTGGGCTCGACCCAGCCCAGCCCAGCCTGGCCACTGGCCCAAGCTAGTGGCCCGGCTGGGCAAAAAAACTAAAAGCACACCATGCGAAGGTAATTAAATTACCTTCGCACAGTGTTCTTGCAACAATTCAATTTGAAAAGAAGATGCAAAAAGGAGATGAAGAAACGGGCGTACCTGCTTCTGGAAACCGAAGGTGCTTGCAGCGCTGGTGACGATCCTCGACTACTGCTTCCCTTTGTCTTCCTTATGTGCTCACTTGGCTGTGTTTTCCTTTTGTTTTCTCAGCAGCTTTTAAAACTACGAAGATGATGCCGGCCTGCTGTGAGTTTTCTTTGATTGATTTCGAGTCTTTCCTTTTTTTCTTTGAGATTGTGTTTGGGAAGAAAAACCTTTGATCTCTGCTTTCGAATTCCCCTACTCTGGACAAAGACTATGAGGGTAAGTAAGGGTCTTGGTGCTGCGGGTTGGTTGGACCCAAGCTTTCTCTAGTTCTCGCCCTTGTTTCCTCCTTGTGTTCTTCTCTCTGTTTTGTTCCCTGGTCTCTCTCTATCTACTCCCTGTCTATTCCTTTGTTTATTTTTCGTTTCTGTTCTCTGAGAAGAAACAAGGAAAACAACTTTTGTTCTGGTTCGTCCCCTGTCTTCGTTTTCTGCCGATCGTGGCTTTTTCCTCTTTTTTTTTCCTCCTCTCATGCGCATCCCTTCTCTGGTTTCTTATAGTCGGCGAATGGCATGCGTTTCCATTGGTAATGAAGACTCAAAACAATTTATTGCAGGAGCAGTGATGGCAGGGGCGCCCGTTTCTCTAGTTTGGTGAGCGGCAGAAAACGAACAGTTCCCCTGAAACGACGCCGTTTTCATGTTTAATGATTATTTGCGTTTTAGCCCTTGAAGTTTTAAAAGTTTTGTAATTAAGCCCCTGGTTTAAACCGTAATTTTCCCTGCATTTCGGCGCCTTTTTCAAGTTAATCCTTGGACTTTAATTTGCTTCAATCATGTCCCCAATTAACACCAAACTTTGCTATTTCTTCAATTAAGTCCCTGATTTCATTAATTTAATTAAATCCAAAGTCCAATTAAGTCTAAAACTTATCAATTCTCCAATTAAACCCTTAATTAAATTAATTCCAAGCTCAATTAAGTCTCAAAACTTATTAATTCTCCAATTAAATCCTTGATTGGATGAATTAAATTAATTCCAAGCTTAATTAAGTCTCAAAACTTATCAATTCTCCAATTAAATCCTTGATTGGATGAATTAAATTAATTTCAAGCTTAATTAGATTAATTCCAAAATTTAATTAAACCTCAAAACTTCCATTCATATTACCCTTAACCCAAAATTTAATTCATTCTTCGTTTATTTCATTTTACTTGTTTTTTTCATCATCATTATTATTTTTTTCATCAATCAATTTTTTTTATCCTTTTTAATAAATATAAAAAATAGTAATAAAAATAGTCAAAAATTGGGTTATGACAAGGTTGAAGCATCGACAAAATGTTCTAAACATCCAACTAACATAGAGACCATGTTGTAAAAGAAAAAGGTCTGCAGGAACATCAACTTCTTTGGCAGCGATGAAGAGGTGGCTCAACTCTTGAACACGATAGGCGGAACGCGTTTGTTAACGAGCAGCGCACCTCGTTAACAAACATAGACACGCCCGAACCCGGACCTGTACGGGGTGTCGAGAGATAAACGAATAGGCAGTCCGAGGTCTGTAAGCAGTGAAACTATGTCCGGAGTGATTCAGGGCCTGGAGAACTATTGCAAACACCCATCAACTTTCCTTGCTGTAGTTGGTGCAACGCTGGGATTTTTCTTGGGTTCCATTTCAGACTTCCTATGCTGTAAAGTCTCATAACCCTACAGAGAAGCCATAATTTTGGCATAGGTCCTTTCTTGAGTCCAGCAAGCATTTGATTACATTTTCATCGTTGAATTAGAAAATGTTTGTGGTCAGAGTGTGTTTCATTCGTGGTACCTGTCTGGCTCTGGGAACCAATCGTGTGTGTCTGAAGATCGATCGATTTCTCAAAGTGATGATGTTCTTTCCTGTTATTTATCAATGACAAATTAATGCAATTATATGTAACTGGGTTTATAATTTCAATCCATTAAACTTCCATAATCTCCGAATCATCATCTCCATCACAACCATATTTATTTTACATCCAAAATATGCCTAACAATAACGTGGTGAACTGAACAAGGTGCAGTCATAATTTCCACTTCACAATCATCCTTTCCACAGTAAAGATGTAACAGACAAGTTTTAGGTAGCAATGCTACCTCCCAGTAAAGAGATAGTTCAAGTTCAAGGAGGCATGGATTCCCTGCATCATAACTTATTAATAGAGACAATCACTTGAGTTCATTTAATATATTATCCCTGCTTTTCATAGTTTAAAATAGCATTGATGCATCCCTTTCCATGCATTAGCAGAATTGTCTTGAAGAAATGACCTGTGTTTCAGGCATTATTAACTGAAATTCAAGCGAGTTCTAAGTGAATGGATGGTTATCAAGTACAGATCTGAATAAATTCTATACAAGGGAGGGCATCAATAACATTTACATTTTATAGAATGTAATTTTATTTTATTTTCTTGGGATAGTTAGCAATAAGAGGGTCAGTGGCTATTAGTTAGCTGGACATAAAAAGGGACGTTCTGACTTAATTAGTTAACGCCACAATCCAAATAAGGAGTCGGTTACCGTCATAAGCAGAGCCCATTAACTATTGTTCTCTCAAATTTTTGGGGCTAAACAATTCGACTCCCCATGTTCAAATCGTGGATCTATGGAACCCTAAACCTTCTATGTAATTTAAGAAACCACGCAGGGTGTGGGTAAAAAAAAAATTATAATATATAAAAAAATATATAGTTAGTTTCTTACAATGTGTTATAGGTTATGCCAAAACATTCTCTTGAACAATTGGGAAGAGATTCCATGTAGGTCAAAAACTGGGATAACAAATTACAAAAACAAAAACCAATAAGCTTTTACTCTTTTTTTTAAATAATAATCAATTGATTTATTAAAAAAAAACGGTTATTTAGATAATAGAATAAGCATTTACTTTAGTATGTTGATTCCAAAAGAAGCAAAATTTGAGTAACTTGCTTGGTACAAAAAAGAGAAGACACATTTTTATGGGAAGACATATAGCTAGCTTGCTCTCTGTTGCTCACTTTATCTAAAGATTAAAGACATATAATGAAGTATTCCTGCCAATCTTTCTCCCTCCCACGCATTTCACAAGCTAGTCTGCGCGCAAAACACAAATGATACACACACACACAGAGATCGTTTTCCCCATGCAACGCAAATTTCATCTGCAAATATATATACTATTTACTGAAAAGTTGACATTTATCAACCACCAAAACTACAAGAATTGCCTTTAACATTTCTTGATGTCATATCAGATTAATCATTACTGTAAATAAAAAGATTGAGATTAAATTATGTTTATTTAAGGGAAAAAAACTAAAATCTAATCGAATTGAGATAGAAAAGTTGACATTTATCAACCACCAAAACTACAAGAATTGCCTTTAACATTTCTTGATGCAACCAGTCGCCCAGAATTTCTTAATTATTCAAAGTATCTAGATTTGTTTATTTTTATATTTTAAAAGTGTTTTTTAAAATACACGACCATGCTTTGGAGAAGAAAGTGAGCCCAGCTTCCAAGTTAATAAAATACTTGCTCTAATCTAAAAGCTACTTCAATTTTAAGTGATCGTCCTAAATAATATATATTGATAGTAAATAAATAAGTTAATGAAGAAAGTATTGAGATGTGAACAGGAAAAGGGTGGAACGTCTCTTTAAATCCAATCCTTGTCTCTCGACAAAGGAATTTCTTTCCAGGCTTTTTTAAAATTAAAAAAAAATCTGTCCAAGCTTACTTAGCACAAAAAGAAACGAATGAAAACATATGTTGCAGCCTAGTAGGGCTAGACTTCTATTCTTTTTCTCACACTAAAGACTGGAGAAACAAAAGTTTGTTCCTTATATGTTCTTTAATTTTGTTGCACTTTGAGCACGGAACAATCCAAATCTTTATCTCTGCTAAAGGCATTTCACATGTTATTAGAATAATTGCTGTCTGCAAATTTTGAAACATATATACATTCTTAACACTTATCTACAATTTGAACTTCAACCATAAAATCCAAAATGTAAGTACACATGAATGGATTTATTCAGAGGGTTAGATGGTATCCTTTTTTGGATTAGAAATGTTTTCCATATCTTTCAACTTGATACTTCGTACTTTGTGTTATGTTTGGGTTGTTTTATTTTTTATTTTTATTTTACTCTTTTCTCTTGTGTAAAAAGACACTTGTGTTTTTTTCTTTCTTTCTAGATTTCCATTAGTTTAATGGTTCTCTAACTTTATTTTTAATTACAAATGATTATTTTTTAAAAAAATAGTTCCATGATTGATCGCCATAATTTATAATTCTGGTCATTAAATTTGATTTAGGGACGACAATTGACAAGTCAGGATTTTAGGTAGAGTTGGTTTGAGTATCGGTTTTGAAATTTGTGGTTGTAATCTGAGCATGGTTTGATGGGTTCGGTTCTGTCTTTATTTTAGGTTGTTTGTGATTTAAAAAATATTTAAATTTGGATATTCTGCTCTGATATCATGTCAACAATGTCCTGATAGTTTAGAGATAATTATTTGTATCAATTCACTAAGTTATTTCTTTTTTGCATGGAACTTGTATATATACATGTACAATACCAATCATGTTTAATGATGGAAAACTAAAAATAAAAATATATCAATTTTTTTCTAAACTTGTTCCCTCTAGTTTTCCTTATTTGTAATATCTTAAATTAATCCTTGTCAACAAAATCCACATCATTTTTATTATGTCCATGATAATGGTTCAGATGAAAAAGTAAGTCCCAACTTACAAATTGTTAAAAAAAAGTAATATAAAATATATTTGAAGGTCTATTAAATAATAATCTAAAATTATTTTTAAAATCTTATTTGATAGTTTAAATTTTTAAATTAAAATAATTTTTTAATTTACTATTAAAGCTAATTGATAAAAGGCGCATATTTTGAATGGTTATAAAGAACAATACAGGAGGATTTTAACAGGAACTGAAACCTGGTCTTTGGTGAGTTCAAAACAAGCTTTCTTATCTGCGTTTCGGTATATTTTGTTCTCCTACTTGATAATGTTTTTCTAATGATTTTTTTCAGCTACTATCACTGTTGATTGAGCCTCCATCGCCACATAATAGCTTCTGCTACAACAATGGCTAATACACATCTAACTGATACAAGGATAGACTCGAGTTCACCTGCTTCACATATGGGAGGTGACGGTTGGAGACCAACAGACGGGGCTGAAAGTAATGAAATCAATCAACTGCAAGGGGAAAGGATCTCAGATGTTGCAATAGGTGAAATACAAGGAAGTGCTATAAAACACAAAGAAGAAGTTTCACTTCCTCTGTGGCTTAGCAAAATAATCGAAGAGAACACTGAGTCCGAAAACAATCGAACGGAAGAACCATGCATTCCTAAGGTTCCAGTTAACCTTAAGAAGATAAACGAAGAATGTTACAGTCCCTTGGCGGTCTCAATTGGTCCTTATCACTATTCAGATCGTGAGGCGAAGCTGAAACAAGTGGAGAGACTCAAGGTTCCAATGATGTTAAAGTTTGTCAACAATGGGGGAACAACGATAGAAGACTTCTACCTCGGGGTAAAAGAGGTGCTAAAAAATGCGAGGGGACGCTACTCTGAGAACTTAACAGAACACTTCAATGATGAGGAATTCAACAAGATGATGTTTATTGATGGCTGCTTCATTCTCCAATTCATGCACTGTCTGAATGGTGAAAATGAAGAGTTGAAGATTGATCAACAAATTTTTCACGTGAAACGAGACTTGTTATTATTGGAGAACCAACTTCCTTTTGCAGTCTTGCATTCATTGAGGACAAAGAGGTATGGGGATAATCTAAGTTATTCAAATAAAATCATCAATAATTTTATCTCTCTTCATATCCGCCCGTCCAGTAAACCAATTCCAAAATGGGTCCGGATAGCCTTAACTTCATTAGGGCTGGTTATGATCCCAATCATACTTCCTTTATATTTTATAATCGCTTGTTGTTGTGTTTGTTTATTGTATTGCTTGAGATATCAATGGTCAAAATCCTTACTAAGAGAACAAAGGGTGTCTTTGGATTGGTCACCACCACCACCTAGAGAGGAGAAGTCAGGGACAAGAGATGATGAGCCTCAGCCTGCCCATCCACCACCAACTAGAAAGGAGAAGTCAGGGAAAAGAGATGATGAGCGTCAGCCTGCCCATCTTGCCCATCTTCTCGAACTTTTATATTACAAATCCATGTATCACTATTCCAAAAGCAACCATAAAATGGCCGCGAAAGGAAGTCGGGGTCATTGCTTGTATTATTCTGCCGAGAGTCTTAAAAAGGTGGGAATCCTTTTCTGGCCGAGATGGACTGGTGCTCTCACCGATGTCAAATTCAAGTCATCAATTTTCTCGGGAACACTGAAAGTTCCTCCAATTATCATAGATGAGTCAACCAAGTCCCTGCTCTTAAACTTGGTGGCCTATGAAACATCTGCTGCTCTTGATCAACTTTGGGTCAGTTCATACATATGCTTCATGGATTCTTTGATTGACGATGCTAAAGATGTGAAGGAGCTGCGGTCTAATGCCATAATTATCAATTATCTCGGAGCCGACCAGAAAGTCGCAGATCTCTTCAATGAAATGGGAAGATCCATGACACATGATACTGCTGCTTATAATGAAATCAAAATGGAAATTAATAAGCAGTGTGAGAGCACAGTGAAAAGATGGGTGTATGAGTGGAAGGTAACTTATTTTAGTAATCCCTGGACCATTATTACAGTTCTTGCTGCATCTTTCGGATTGGCACTTACTGCCACTCAGACCTATTATACAAGATACCCTCCCATGTAAATGATTACTGCAAATGCTTCATCTCTTCAATATTTCCGTGTACAATTTGATCTATTGGTGTTTGAGTCTATTTCCTCCGATAGATATTTGTTAGTTTTGAATTTCCTTGAGAGAAAATTAAATAAACTAGACAGAGAAACTTTTCTTGAATTTTCAATTTCAAATAAAATAGTTTTAACTTTGTAATATCTTCTTCCGCTTTTTCTTATTTTATTCAGGCATATTACAACTTCTAGTTACATTTTCTTTTATCTTTTTTTCTTTCTATTATCAATGATCAAGTAATCCATTTATCAAAAGTGTCTTTTCCTATTAACTGTTTTTTTCTTATATCTTTTAAGTTTTAAACATCTATCATCAATATAACTATTATTTTATTATATTCATTTTATAATTCTCTAACACCACTATTAACATAACAACAACAAATATGGTATAACTACTGTCACTATCTTCATTATTATTGCTATAAAAATCATTATCATAAATACTATCATTATAGCTATAATTAATGTTACCATCATAACTATTATTATTATTAATACCATCATAAATATTATATATTTTTTTATCTTGCTTCCAACATTCAAAAATTATTAAATAAAAATAATTTATTTATAGAAAAATATTCTCTTTGATAAATTCAAATAAAGAAAGTAACTAATTTTAAAAAAAATTACAAAAAATAAATTGGAAAATAAATTTAACGTAAATGTCATGATGAAAACATTTTCAATATGCCCTAATATTTGTCAATCATATTAAAGGTCATATGATTTAAATGATTTGTAAAAATAAAAAATAATATGAATTTAAAAATAAAAATTATATAAAATTTAATATGATAAACCAATTAGCGCATTTTAATTCAAAGAAATAGAATTCGAAGCATTAGATACTCCTGATGAAGTCTTTCCCCTCTTCATATACTCTTGTCAATACTCTATTTAACTCATTAACACAATCGAAGTCTTATTTATATTTTTTTTCTTTGAAGAAAATTAGTCTCTCTACTCAAGCATGAATGGTGAACAATGATGCGCCTCAATTTTTTTAATGTGTTTTTTAAAAAAATTGCCTTCTAAATTTTTTTCTAACCACAAGTCATTTCAGATTATTCATTACTGACCTCATGTCATTTCAAAAACATAAACCCAACTTTTTACAGACCACATGTCATTTCAGATTAATCATTACTATAAACAAAAAGATTGAGATTAAATTATGTTTATTTAAAGGGAAAAAAAAAACTAAAATCTATTCAAACTGAGATAAAAAAGTTGATGTGATATTTGTCAAACACCAAAACTACAAGAATTACCTTTAACATTTCTTGATGCAGTCGACTCGCCCAGAATTATTATTCAATGCATTTAGAACTGTTTTTTATTATTATTTTAAATTAATAAATTTTTTAATATTTTAGATAATGCGTTGAAATTAAAAATTATTTTATAAAAAAATTAATATTTTTTTAAATAAAAAACATTTTAAAAAACAATCAAATTCTTAAATAACCCTAAATAAAGATATGTTGATTTGCCTTGAATGGTTGTGAGACGGATTAAGCAAATCCTTTCTTAGACAAGTGAAAAAAGATTAGATTGAGAGTGGGTTGCGCTATAAATTAAAAAATATTATAATTTTTTACTTGATTTATAAATAAACTTAAATTTTAATAGAAGATTCGTCAAAGAGAACTTCTTTGATGGTTTATTCAACACATGAATTTCATGAAATTAGGATGAAAAGAACTTGTTTTGCCAATTCTTCTTGGCTTTCCTGGATTTTCTATAAAAAGAAAATTGAGGGACCAATCAAGTCATTTAACTAAATCAAATTTTAGTTTATCCAAAAACAACAAGATAAAATTTCAGTAGAAGGACAGATTAATTAAGATTCAAGAACTTGGAGGATATAACATATACGAGTTTCTACATGATGCAATTACTTCATTGAATAATAGAAACGCTCGATAAATTTCTTCTCTTTCGTAATTAAATAGTTGCAAAACTTTCCTTAGGCTTAGAATCCATAATTCCATTATGGCAGGAAAGCACTAATAATATAACGTCCGTCCGTCCAAAATGCTAACTTTATATTGGTTATGATAGTTTTAACTTTGTTCACTTGTTAAGAACATGACCATGCTTTGGAGAAGAAAGTAAGCCCAACTTCCAAGTTAATAAAATACTTGCTCTAATCTAAAAGCTACTTCAATTTTAAGTGATCGTCCTAAATAATATATATATTGATAGTAAATAAATAAGTTAATGAAGAAAGTATTGAGATGTGAACAGGAAATTAAAAGGTGGAACGTATCTTTAAAAATCCAATCCTAGTCTCTCGACAAAAGGAATTTCTTCCCAGGCTTTTTTTTTTAAAAAAAAAAAAAAAACAATTCTGTACAAGCTTATTTAGCACAAAAAGAAAACGAATGAAAACATATGTTGCAGCCTGGTAGGGCTCGACTTCTATTCTTTTTCTCACACTAAAGACTGGAGAAACAAAAGTTTGTTCCTTATATGTTCTTTAATTTTCTTGCACTTTGAGCATGGGACAATCCAAATCTTTATCTCTGCTAAAGGCATTTCACATGTTATTAGTATAATTGCTGTCTGCAAATTTTCAAATATATATAACTTATCTACATTTTGAACTGCGTACTATTACTTGGGATTTCTTAATAATTATTATTCCATAATCTTCATCAATAATATACATAAAAACCCTGGCATGACATATCAACCAATAAGCCGACATGGTATCGCTAGCAAACCAGTTCTTCTCTTGAGGGCCATCTCCACAACAAAGGATCAACAACCAATTTCTCCACTATATATATTTAACTCCGTGTGATTTATATTTTTATTTTCATAGAGATGTTCAACAGGCTCTGAACTACATAATGGTGTGATCCTTTACCATGACTATATCGTTAACACCAATAGTAAACAAGAAGGCTAGCTAGCTCCAAATTGGTTGTAGCAGTTAGGAAAGAAGAATCGTATGTAGCTTAATTATACATGTGGAAATCAAGGTTAGATGTTTTGGTTCTTTAATTAATTATACTTTCTAATAAAGTTAAATTTCATATTTAGTACTTGAGAAAAATAATAATTTAAATAACAGACACTCCTAAAACTTAAATATCCATCATACGTTTAATATTAGCACGCGCGCACCCACTTGAATTGGTCAGGCCTAAACTATGAAATAATGTTAAAAAGTAACATAAAATGATTTTTTATATCTCATCTAATATTTTAATTTTTAAAATTAAAATATTTTTTTAATATAATATCAGTTGATAATATAAAATAATCATAAGTTTGAATCCCAACATATAACTCTAATTTTTATAATTAAATTATGAAGAGTAAATATAAGTAATAATGATTCTATGTGAATCTCGAATTCAAATAAAAAATCATTTAAAGAAGTATATTATAGAATAATAAAATCATTTCTAAGACTTAGTAATATAAAATTATTTCTAAAACTTTACCTAATATATATAAAAAGTGTGTGTTAAAGAATTATTCAATTAAACTTAAAAGTTTAAACTGTTAGGTGGGGTACATGTCTCATGACTTGATTTATATTATTCTCTAACAAACTCCTTTAAGTGAAAAAAATTTGAGCTTAAAACTTGAACAGATTTATATTACATTGTGCTTAATTTTTATCAAATAAATAGGAATGATAAGATTCGAATCCGTGACCACTTGGTTATTAAGACATTAATACTATGTTAAAAAATAAATTCAACTCAAAATTTTAAGTTGAGCTGTTAGATGAGGTCTTAAACTGTATTTTATAATAATATAAGGATAATAATTTTGCAATTGTATAGTATGTATAGATATTTATACAACTGAAGCTCTCTTAAGATATTTATGGGTATAATTGGGTGTCTTGATTATTTCCCAACACCATATGTGGGTTACTTGCTATAGTACTACTATGGAGGCTTTAATGGTGAGAAAAGTTTATAGAATTCGTGTTGATACACGATGTCGGGCGACGGCTCTGCTTTTTTGTTTATTTTAACAAAAAGATTTTTTTTTATTAGGGGAAATGAAGATTTTATTGGAGTCGCCATATAGTAATACGAGGGAACTAGAAATCCCAAATTAGACACTGGTCAAAGAGATTCGGGTACTGGGTTAGTTATGATTAAGGGAAGGTAGACACCACCCTTAAAACATCCTTTCAAGAGAAATGTTACCCTTACTTGTGTGTTTTTTATTTGATTCAAATGCTATTACCTTTTGAGCTTATTTACAATTTGTTTCTTTTAAAGATGGTTAACGTCGGTCCCTAAAAATAGGAGACACGTTAAAAATGACATCAATCCCTAAAAGTAGGAGACTCGTCTAAAATATCGACGTTTAACCCTAAAAAGGAGATTTACGTCTGAGTTACCAAAAAAAAAATTATGGATATAATCCATATTTGGTATTTAAATACCCTTGACATCAGTCCTTTTCTGTAAAAAGAGACGTGTCGACAAACAACGTTCGTAGGAGATGAGTAAAAAAAAATGGATGACATCCATTCCTAAAAATAGGTGGCTTGTCTAAAATATTGACGTTTAACCCTAAAAAGGAGAAGTACATCTGAGTTACCAAAAAGAAATTATGGACATAATCCATATTCGGTATTTAAACTTTTGACATCGGTTATTTTCTGTAAAAAGAGACGTGTCGACAAACAATATTCGTTTATAAAACAAAAATTATTATGATATCGTTGAGAAATGGGTATAACCATATTCGAGAATTGGGCTTTGGACCCATGAACAATAACATGATAGGGTGGGTGTTGGACTCGTGTCGTTATTCCTTTTATACTTGTTTTTTGGTTTTTTTTTGTTTTACAGCATGCAAAAAAATTTACAAATACTTGAATATAAAAATAAAATAAAAACTGCTAGGAATCTCAAAAAAATTACCTGAGTGCCCGTATAGGTAAAAAGACTGAAATACTGTTGAATTTCTCAGAAATTTACGAAATTGCCCCTGGTGGCACATGTGGCTCACACGCGGTTACTCTTGGCGGCGGTGAAATTTTCCAACCACATTTCTGGCTAATGAATGGTTGATTCTGGTAGATCTGAGGGAGAGGATTCTGATGATGGTGGTCTCGACGGTCGTTGATGGCTGAAGAGGGAGAATCGTCAGTTTGAAGCTTCAGTGGCCAACGAAGATCGCGGCCTTTTTCCGGCAAGATGACGCGGCAAAAACACTTAAAACAACTTGGGTTTTTCTTTATAGCAGGGTAGCAACCTTTCTGTGATGTTTCAGAGGCTTGAGACGGCCAGAGATGGGAGATCGGAAGAGAGAGAGAGAGTCGCCGGCGAGAGGAGAGAGAGACTCCGAGATTTTGCAACGATGTGAACGCGAGCATGGTGTACCAGTGCAGCTAAAGGCTGTGAGCCGTTGGATCTCGGATGAAATGATCATTCGGCTGTGATTGGCTTGATCTGCAGGTTGATCAGACGGTTCGGATGAGCTGAGCTGTGATCTGGTGTGGCGCGGTGCACCGAAATCTCGGTACACCGGGTGACGAGGCACGACGGAATCAAAGGACAGATTATTTCAAAGGCTAAGATGGATTCGGGTTTTAATCTAGTGTGGTAAGCCCTATTGTATCCTATTAAATGAAAGGTCCACAACTAACACTATTAGATCTATCAGCTAGGATATTTTTGGTATTTTTCAAATTGTTTTTTTTTTTAAAAAAACAATATCTTACTCTCGTGAAGAAAAACTAAAAAAATATTCAAATAGTAATCTATTTGTTTGCTGGAAAGTAGTTTCCTTTTAGAAAGTGAATTCTGGGGAAAGTGAATTCCAAGAAAGTATTTTCCGATGTTTGGTAGTGTAATGGAAAATAAGTTGGAAAACACTTTCCAATGTTTAGTTATGTCATGGAAAATGAACTAGAAAATAACTTATTAATATTTTATTTTTCTCAAGTTTATTAAAATAATAAGGAACAAATCTTACAAATTAAAAAGTTGAATGAGAATGAAATTGAAAAAAAAATATAATTTCATAAATTATCTCAAATAAAATAAATAATAATCAAAATAATAGAGATCAAATCTAAAAAATTAAAAAAAATGAAAGATGAAGAAATTAAAATAATAATAATCAACATTTCATAAATTATTTTCAAATAAAATAAGTAACAATCAAAAGAATGAGGACCAAATTTGATAGATAAAAATTTCAATAAAAAAATGATAAAGAAAAAACAAATAGCAATTATAAAAATAAGGACCAAAGTTAATATAAAAAATAAAATTTTAATAGATGAAATTGAAAAATAAATATTCAATATATATATATATATATAAACAATCAAAAGTTTGAGGATCAAATTTGATATAATCAGCAAATAATAACATTTCTAAATTTTTCACAACTTCCGGAAAGTGTTTTCCACCTAACTTTTTCAGGAAAACACTTTCCTGAAAGCCAAGCCAAATTTTTCTTTTACTAGAAAGTGTTTTCCATTGACCAACTTTTCTAATGACAAACAAACACAAGAAAGTTTGGAAAATGATTTCCTGAAAACCACTTTCCGGAAAACAAACACAGCTAAAGGGAAAACAATTTCCTGAAAACCAAGCCAAATTTTTCTTTGACTAAAATTGACTGGAAAGTGTTTTTCGTTGACCGAAAAGTGTTTTCCGTTGACCAACTTTTCTAATGACAAACAAACACAGGAAAATTTGGAAAATGGTTTCCCGAAAACTACTTTCCGGGAAAACAAACATGGCCAATGATCAGGGAACAATGAATTTATTTCGAAGGAAAATAATGCATCGTCGCAACTAACTCATCTACCCTAATAAATTTTTGTATTATTAATTTTGTTTATTAATTTTGTTTTATTGTATATAATAATAAATATTTATATGGGTAAAACAAAAAAACTTAAATCAGTATTAGAAAAAGCATGTTTCAACCTCCTAACACAAAAAAAATTTGATGGGTATCAACCCGGTGAACCGGGTTTTAACAGAACAATAATGGTTTTGACCTGGTGGACTTGGTTAAATTCAAAAATGATAGTTTGGATCGAAAATGACATTTTTGACCCGAAACATCATGAAAACTCATTTTTTACCCTGGTCGACATGGTTTGACCCGTATTGACCCTGTGGACTCGGTTTTGATAAAAAATAATGGTTTTGACCGAAAATGATGGTTTTAACCCGAAACGTCATGAAAACTCATTTTTTACCCTGGTCGACATGGTTTGACCTGTATTGACCCGGTGAAATCGGTTTTTATGAAAAAATGCGGTTGACTAGAGAAAAATATATTTTGAATTTTAAACTTTTTTCTTAATTTTTTTTGGATTTTTTATGAATAATAATAGAAATAAAATAACATTCAAGAAAAATCTTAGTGAATCAAAAATTGGATTACAACAATTCAGAAAGTAACTATATATAAATACCTATGTCATGACAAGAAGGCTCAAATATCTTTAAAAATAACTGTAATTACACTTTCAACCACCTTCTAAATAAAAACATGATGATTTGCCTTGAATAGTTTGTGAGATGGATTAAGCAAATATTTTTTTAGACAAGTGAAAAAACATTGAGAGTGGGTTGCGCTATAGATTAAAAGATATTATAATTTTTTATTTTATCAA
The DNA here is from genome assembly GCF_005239225.2 of Populus alba. Classification (NCBI taxonomy): domain Eukaryota; kingdom Viridiplantae; phylum Streptophyta; class Magnoliopsida; order Malpighiales; family Salicaceae; genus Populus; species Populus alba. The sequence continues at coordinate 336,222 of NC_133298.1, read as the reverse complement.
TCAATAAACTCAAATTTTAATAAAAGATTCTCGAGGGATAGTGTCAAAGCTACTTGCTCTAATCCATTCCATTATGGCAGGAAAGCACTAATAATATAACGTCCGTCCAAAATGCTAACTAAATATATATATAACAGGAAAGCACTAATAATATAACGTCCGTCCGTCCAAAATGCTAACTTTATATTGGTTATGAATTGGCCGATTCCGGTTGCCAGTATCGGACTATGAGCGTCGTGTGAACCGCTCAAACGTTACGTGCTGAAGATAGTGCGGCCATATATCTTCCGGGATGTATATCGGTTTGAAATCCCTCCAAACCGCAACATCGTTCCAGCCTTAGAACCCCTTATCCCTCGTAGTTTGTTTTGCCTTTTTTTGGGTTTCATATCAAAAATCATGCAACCTACTTCACGCAACCAAAAATTACATTTCGAAACATAATTTTTTTTGTAAAAAAAAAGTTGTATTGTTTTCGATGTTACCTAGTTGCCGCGTGATTTTCTCATACCCTCCTCACAATAGTGTTATGTTCCTCGTTCCAGCAGAATCGATTCTGTATATAAAGAAATAATTTTTTAAAATTTTAATAATTTATTTACAATTATATTAAGAATTTATTAGAAATAAGCTGAAAATTATATATTAACACGAACCTGAAATCTGGAAAACCATGCATTGATTTGAGGCATCCATTCAGGATGCCTGGATATCTGACTCCATTGAAACAATGGAATCTCCATCGACGATTTAAACGCTAATGATATTACTCGGACGGCCTCAATGTTTGTGAACCTGAAAAGAAATGAAATTAATTAAATAGTGATTACTTCATAAATTATGTTTTAAATTTTTTTTTTTTTTTAAAAAAACTAAAAACCTTAACAAACTTACATTGAAAGATCGTCCTTCCACTATGCCTCGTACTTGCAGGTAAATTGATTCTGCTGCGAAGGCACACCGCTTCTGCACTGTGAAACAGTGCTGGAAAAGGCAGCATCGGTTGACATCGCAGGTGCTGTAGGTGCCTCTTTTTAAGAGGCACCTAAGGAAATATCATCATCGCTGCTAGACGAACTTGATGCGATCAGACATGAAGCTTTGATTTTCATTATGCGCATCTAACCAATTTTATATAAATAATTATATAATTAAATTCAAATGTTAAAAAAAATTCGCAGCACCTCCCCTATACTGGATACTACCTAAATCCACAAACCTGCAAATATTAACAATAGCCACAACCAGTTCACCCGATCTATACTAATTATTCCAACATATTCAATTGCTAATCCTAAGGTAAATTCAACATTAACAATTACAATTCAACAAATTATTCAATAATTATGCCAATACAACAAAACAATAAATTCAAAATAAATAGAAACAATTAAACACAAATCATGCAATAATAGAGTAAAATAAATAATTCTTCCAACATATTCAATTACTAATTCTAAGGTAAATTCAACATTAACAATATTAATTCAACAAATTATTAAATAATTATGCCAATACAACAATAAAATATATTCAATAAATTAAAAAAGAATTATAGCCTAACAATTAAAATCAATGGAAACAATTAAACACAAATCATGCAATAATATAAAAAAAATACTAATTATTCCAACATATCCAATTACTAATTTTAAGGTAAATTCAACATTAACAATTATAATTCAACAAATTATTCAATAATTATGTCAATACAACAATAAAATATATTCAATAAATTAAAAAAAAAATTATAAACTAACAATTAAAACCAATGGAAATAATTAAACATAAATCATGCAATAATAGAGTAAAATTACTAATTATTCCAACATATGCAATTACTAATTCTAAGGTAAATTCAACATTAACAACAAATATTCAACAAATTAACTAATAACAATTATGCCAATACAACAATAAAAAATATTCAATAATTTTTTTTAAAAAAAAACTATAGACTTTAGGGAAGAAATATGCATACCTTAATAATGTGTTGAAACAAAAACTTTATCTACATTACAAAAAAATACAACAAAACAAAAAACATAAAAAGCATAAAAATAACTATAAATAAAATAAAATAAAATGAAATGAAATATAAAAAAAACACATACCTTTTAATGTGATGAAGATTCACAACCAAGCTTGTTAGAGATTCAACAAAGCTTGAAGATTTGAGAGGAAAAAAATCAAAATTCTAAGGTGAGAAACGGAGGACAAGAAAAAATGAACTGAAGAGGCAGCCGCAAGAACTTATAGGGCAGTTTTACCGACGGATTCACCGACGGAAATAAAAAATTATAATTATTTAAATTAAATCCATCGGTAACGTGCTAAAACTCCATCGGTAATTTTTGAATTTCGCACCGAAATTTTTAATTACCCTCCATATTTTTCACGTTCTGTCGATGATTCCGTCGGTAAGTTAACATGGTTAGAGGTGCATTCAATTCACACCTTTTGGAATTCGCACATTCCGTCGGTATTTTTGTCGGTAAAATTTGCCCACCGACAAATTACCGATAGAAGTATTCCGTCGGTATCGGCGTCGATAAAGCCGTCGGTATTGACGTCGGTGATTGTGGTATTTTGTTGTAATTATTTTCGAACTCTCTGTGAAATATCGACGGACGGTGGTCCGTCGGTATTGACGTCGGTGAATGTGGCATTTTGCTGTAATTATTTTCAAACTCTCTGTGAGATGCCGACGAACGTTGGTCCGTCGGTATTGTTGTCGGTGATTGTGGCATTTTTTTTAATTATTTTCGAACTCTCTGTGAGATGACAACGAACAGTAGTCCGTTGATATGGACGTCGGTGAATGTTCAATGTACAAGAGATGTTGTGTTTGTATTTTCTATTTACCTTCATGCAAAAACTTCAATGATAAACTGTCCATCGCACAAAACAATAGCAACAATGCTTAAACAATAAATATATATTTCGTGTTACAAAATATATCATCCATAATGTAAATTACATGAAGAAAAGGGCTTTACACAGGGCTTTGTTTTGATAGTTAGTCAGAATTTTCTTCTTCTTCGTCATCAATTGAATAGTCATCACCTTCATCGCAATCTTCAATATGTATATCATCTTCTTCATCGACATTTGCTTGTCCGCTAGAGCTCAATACAACGTTCAACTCCTCTACATCAACATCAACAAGACTATCATCGGAAACATGAAAATTTGAGTTTTCTTCCAATTCAATCGAAGGAGCAACTCGATATGGTTCAACCAACTCACTAACTTGAAAGACTTCATCCCGCACACTTGTGTCTTCGTTCTCATCCTGAACAACCTCGACACGACCCCGTGGTTTCATTTTTAAAATGGACAACCAATCAACTCTCGATCGATCCTTTCTAAATAAAGGGGTGTATGTGTAATAAACTTGTTGACATTGCTTTACGAAAACAAAGACATCGTTTATGTTGCGGAGTCTAGCTTTTGAGTTGATTTCGACCAGACCATGGTGCGGATCAACTCTGATTCCTCTGTCCGTCATGTCATACCAATAGCATTTGAATAAAAACACTTTATTCTGCTCGCTATGATATTGTAGTTCGACGACCTCTTCTAATCTACCATAGTAGTCAACTTCTAACTCACTACTTGTGGATCCTTTAACATAAACACCGCAGTTGTATGTCTTTCTTCCTTGCCCGTATTCTTAGTATGGAAAACATATCCATCGACAAAATACCCATTGTAGCACTTAACTTTTCTTTCAGGTCCGAGGCTTAATGAAGACAATGACTTAGACGCACTCCTTCCCATTTGATAAACCTTGTATATATGTAATGTACATCAATAAACGATAAATGAACGAGAATCTCGTAATGACATGCATATGTATAGTAATTTTGCAAGTTAGAATGGGTTTATGATAGTGCTTACATGTGTTCTGAACCATGTGGCAAATTGTTCATCTTGTAATTGAAAGATCTGGGATTCGGTCAGCTGTGAGTTATTGGAGAGCAAATATTGTTGATGTTGCCTGCAAGTGATAATGAGTGTATGATATCACAATATATAATTAGTAGTATATTACTGACAAAGTTTAATTAGTATTACACATATATAAACTTACTGAATAAATGGTCTCAACTCATCACAGTTAAATAGAATATAGTTGTGTGCTTGTTTGAATTCTATTTCTGACAAATATCTTTCTCTTACGGCATTTTTATGTGTGGGTCGTACAGTATTGGAGAATATTGACAAGTTCTCATTGGAAGGCACTTCACCGCCATCATCATGTCGTGGAATGCGATTGATTCTTGTTCTCAAATGAGGTTCGAAATAGTACGAGATAAATGTTGAGATCTCTTCAACAATATAGGCCTCAGATATCGAAGCCTCAACATGCGCCTTGTTCTTAACCTTTTTCTTGAGATTAAACAAGTACCTGCATTGAATTACAATTCAAGTATTTCCAATTAAGAAAAACATATAAAATACTTTTAAATATGAATTCCATTGCAACTGTAATATCTAACCATTCGAATGGGTACATCCATCTATACTGGACCGGTCCTCCAGCTTTTGCCTCGAATGGTAGATGTATAAGGAGATGCTCCATTGAGTCAAAAAATGAAGGAGGGAATATCATCTTAAGTTTGCATAGTGTCTCGATGATATTCATTTGAAGCCTCTCAATGTGCTCAACATTCAACTTGCTGGAGCATATATCTCTGAAGAAATGACTGATCTCCGTCAGTGCATCCCATATTCCCTTTGGCAAAAAATCACGAAAAGCTAATGGGATGAGTGTTTGCATAAACACGTGGCAATCATGACTCTTCATTCCATACAATCTGCAGTCCTCTATGTTAACAAGCCTTGATATGTTCAATGCATGTCCATCCGGAAAACGCAGACTCTTAAGCCATTTGTAGACTAGCAATTGTGCGTTTTTATCTAACACGAAGCTTGCCCTTGGTTTTGCAACCCGTGACTCCTCATAAACCAACTCCATATTTTTACGGTTACAGTATAAATCTATATCCAATCTAGCCTTGATGTTGTCCTTTGTCTTCCCCTTCACATCGATGAAGGTGTTGAAAATATTCTCAAACACGTTCTTTTCGATGTGCATGACGTCAAGGTTATGGCGGAGAAGATTGGTCTTCCAATTAGGAAGCTCCCAAAAGATACTTCACTTTACCCAATTATGGGTCAAACCAAAACCAGGAAACTTTTGCTTACCTGATTGAAGGCCAAACACAATGTCATCGTACTCTGATACAACATGATGCAATTCTTCACCAGAAAGACGCGGGGATGCAACATCTTTTTCAACTCTGCCAACAAAGAAATCTTTTTTGTTCTTTCTGAACTTGTGATTAAGTGGCAAGAAGCGACAGTGACAGTAAAAAAAAAAAAACTTTACCTCCGTTTGCTAACGTGAATGCCTTGTTGTTTTCCATGCAGTATGGACATGCGAGTTTCCCATGCGTGCTCTAACCAAAAAGCAATCCATAAGCTGGAAAATCATTGATAGTTCACATCAAAGCCGCCCTCATAAGGAAATTTTGTTTCCTCGATATATCATAAATCAGAGCTCCGGAGGACCACAACTGCACTAGCTCATCAATCAATGATCGAAGACAAACATCTATATTCCACCCCGGGCTGCTTGGACCGGGTATAACAGTAGATAAAAACATGAACTCCAACCTCATACACATTCCCGGTGGCAAGTTTATAAACTGTGAGTATGACCGGCCAACAAGAATAGGGAGCAGCAAATGACCCAAATGGGTTGAATCCGTCTGTACACAACCCAAGATGGACATTCCTTGATTCAGCTGAAAAGTAAGGATGCACACTGTTAAAGCATTTCCACGCTTAGCTGTCAGAAGGATGCACCATCACACCATCAACCGCATCATATGTTTGGTGCCATGTCATGTGCTCAGCAGTCCTTGGTGACATGAATAACCTTTACAGTCTAGGTGTGATCGGGAAATATCTAAGTTTTTTATATGCCACTAAAGTCTTTCCCCTGCCAGTTCTGGGTTTGTAACGGGAATGCCTGCATGTCATGCACTTGGTCATCTCAGAATTTTCAAGGTAGTATAACATGCAGAAGTTAGGGCACATGTCAATTTTCTGGTATCCTAAATCGAGGGGTTTCATCATGGACTTCCCAGCATAGAAGTTCTCTTTCAGCTTGTTCCCTTCAGGTAAAATGCTTCTTGCCCAACAATAATTTTGTCATACCCGGCCTCACTCAACCCTGGATCTGACTTGATGGTGAACACCTGTGCCACGACCAACAATTTATTATGGTTTGTGCAGCCATCCCATAATGGTTCGTCAAAATCTTTCAACAAATCAAAAAACCTAGCTGCTTTTGCATTAGGTTCTTCTTCTACGATTAGACATTGACTGACATTACCTTGATTCATTCTCATTGCATCCATAACTATATTTTTGTAAGGATTAGTGTTGTCATTTACCGCTTCATACATGTTGCTAGCACTAGAAGTTGACCCAACCATCGTTTCTCCCATTTTCCTATTACTAACAAATACCTCTCCATGTGCATACCAATATTGGTAATCCTCCATAAACCCTTTGTGTAGAAGATGCATCATTACAACATCTGGATTTAGGTCCATTTTATATGGATGGAAAGGTAAGACATAAGCCTACAACTTTCATGAGGAACCCAAGATTTAAAAAGGCTGTTTTGAAGTCCAAATTGTAGGAACAACGAAGAAGTCCGAAGCTGTCCTGCAGGCCAGACACTGTTCAGTGTTCAGCCCATATCTTGAGTTCTAGAAGTCCAAATGACCTCATCTTTTTTTTTTGGAAAGCTGAGAAAATTTCCTAGAACATTCCTGAGGATTCTATGCAAATTATGATGTTAGAAATGACGTCTTGTTCAGACAAGAAGATAAGGATTGTCACCAAGTCAAGATGTGGCCACCCACTCATCAATTAGTCAACAAATCAATAGTTTCAAATTTTGGGCTATAAAAGGAGGAATTTGCCATGTATTTAGGCATCTTGGTTTCCAGATCAAGATCATGCTCTTGCTTTCTCTCTTTGTATTGCTTATGTTTTGCTTTCATTAATATCAAGTTTATGCACTTCATTTCCTTTTCTTTACTTAGTTAACTTCTTTCTCATTTATGTTCTTGTCTTGTTCATTCATGTTTCTTTCTTTTATTATGTTTAGCTAAGTTAATTATGTCAAGGTGAAAAGGGTACACTAATGGTGTAAAAATAAGTATAATATAAACTTAACATGGACCTTAACGTTGGATACTTACATGTTTTATATTTGTTATCTTGTTCACTTTTAATACTCTGCTTGTTAAATGGTTAATCTAGATTTATGTTGTATAACACTTGGTACAACAAATACTTGGCACTTTCATAGCCCATACTGTATGGTATAACCGACACCTGAGCTATGAAAGGAACTTAATTTGTTGTTAACATAAGTTATAATCATGAATGTCTACCAACATTTACAAGTATTAGCTTTATTCGAATAAGATAACTAATGTAATCATGTTAAAAATTTATAATCTGATTGGAACCTGCTTTATGTGTGGTTTCCAATTGAGTAATAAGAGTTTATACTATACTTGTTTGAAGTACCATTAGTGGATCCTCTAACCTTGACATTTGTTTTTATCGTTGTTTAATCCTTACATTAATCTTTCATCTCAAAGTTCTCATTAATTTCTTCCTCCTCTTCTTTTACTATTAGTATTAGTATTACTACTACTACTTCTATTATTATTATTATTATTATTATTATTATTCTTGTTATATTTTAAGTATGCTCTGTGTTTGATCAAGGATCCTGACATTGTTGGTCTTGCCTTGTTCATTTGCATCAGAAATCTGTTTATATTATATAATATATCTCTTTGATCTTTTCATAAATTCAGTATATAGGCTGGAAAACTTGTGACCCGATCTTTTAGATCATTCTCAGGTATAACAGCGACACGTACTGAGTATTATTATTATTATTATTATTATTATTATTATTACTATTAATATTGTTATTACTATTACTATTATTGTTATTTATTGTTGTTGTTATATTGTTATTTATAATTTATACAGTTAACCTCTCTGTGGTTCGACACTCTTGCACTTGGGAAAAAACATTAAGCTTTTGGTCGTGTTAAGTTTTTTGGCGCCGTTGCCGGGGAGGTAAATTCTTGTATAAATTATAATAATTATTTTATTTTCTCTTTTCACTTTTCATTTTTTCTAACTCTTGTTTCTTTTGTTTTGTTTTGTTTTGTTTCTTTTTCTTCTCTTTTCTTTTTTTCATTCATTCTCCTCTTACACATGCATGAGAGTTTGGTCACGTACATTAAGTGGTCGACTTTGTAGGGTATCCTCATCATTTTCAGAAAATATGGCCGAAGAAGATAATCAATCGCTTCATAATGAGAATAATAAGAATAACCGTATGAGAACACTTAGAGACCACATGAATCCTACAAGAACAAGTGCACCCTCATGCATAGTTTTCCCTCCTGATGCATCTCATTTTAGTTTTAAGCCAGGCATTATTCAACTTTTACCTTCGTTTCATGGTTTAGACCTAGAAAATCCATACTTGCATTTAAGGGAATTTGAGGAGGTCTGTAATACCTATAATGACTCAAATTGTAGCATGAACATCATTAGATTAAAGCTTTTTCCTTTTTCATTAAAAGATAAAGCTAAAACATGGCTATAAAATTTGAGACCAGGATCTATTCGTGCTTGGGATGAAATGCAACAATAATTTTTAAAAAAGTTTTTTCCGTCTCACAGAACAAACTCTTTTAAAAGACAAATCATCACTTTCACTCAAAAGCCAGGAGAAACATTTTACCAATGTTGGGATAGGTATCAAGATTTGCTTAATACTTACCCACATCATGGTTTTGAAACATGGAGATTGGTTTCACATTTTTATGAAGGTTTAACACCTAGAGATAGGCAAATGGTTGAATTGATGTGCAATGGAACTTTTGAAGATAAAGACCCTAATGAAGCAATGGAGTACCTAAACTTGCTAGCCGAAAATGCTCAAAATTAGGACACTATAGGTACTTATGAGGCACCAAGTAAAACTCAACCTCATACATCTAGTGGAGGTATGCACAACCTTAGGGAAGATCATGATCTTCAAGCTAAGTTTGCATCTTTAGCTAGAAAAGTCGAAGCACTTGAATTGAAAAAGAGTGGTCAATTAAAATCTGTGAAACCAATGAACACTCAACAAATGGTTGTCCAACTTTGCCTTCTTTTAGGGAATGCCTCCATGAACAAGCCCATGCTTTAAACAGTTTCCAAAGGCCCAATCATAACCCATACTCACAAACGTATAACCCTGGTTGGAGAAATCACCCAAATTTCAGTTGGAAGAGTGGTAGCAACAATGCACAAACTTCACAACCACCGTTTCAAGCACACCATAATTTCCAAAATTCTCATGGATATGCACCTCCTTAAGCTCCACCTCCTAGAAGAAATCTTGAGGAAACATTGCATGCATTCATTGAAAAGCAAGAGGTAATCAACACTCAACTTGCTCAAGGCATGACAGATTTTAAAGATGCTCTTGCAAAATTAACATCTGCTCTCAGTTTCTAAGAGAAAGGTAAGTTTCCATCTCAACCACAGCAAAATCCAAAAGGGCAATACAATGCAAATGCAAGTGGTTCTGGAAGCCAACACATGGATCAAGTCAAAACAGTCATCACTCTTCGTAGTGGTAAGGTTATTAAAAAACCCATTCTTGAACCTTGTGAGAAAGATGATGAGTCTATCTCTGAGGGTAAGGAAGGGGTTGAACTTAAACATTGCAAAGAAAAGGCTGATTCCCAGCCAGCACTTCCATTTCCTCATGCCATGACCAAACAAAGGAAAGTCAATCACAACTCTGAAATCTTTGAAACTTTCAAACAGGTAATGATCAATATACCTTTGTTGGATGCTATTAAACAGGTACCTTCCTATGCTAAATTTTTGAAAGATCTATGCACTATGAAGAGAAAATTGACTGTGAAAAAGAAAGTCTTTTTAGCCGAACAAGTAAGTGTCATTCTTCAGAACAATAATGCTTTGAAATATAAAGACCTTGGTTGTCCTACAATTTCTTGCTTTATTGGAGAACATAAAATTGAAAGAGCCTTACTTGATCTTAGAGCTAGTGTGAATTTACTCCCATATTCAGTTTTTCAAAGTCTCAATCTAGGTGAGTTAAAACCAACTTCTGTAACTCTTTTACTTGCCGATACATCTGTAAAAGTGCCTAGAGGAATAATTGAAGATGTGTTAGTATAAGTTGATAAATTCATTTATCCTATGGATTTTATTGTCTTTGATACGCAACCTATTGAAGCATGTAATTCATTTCCTATTATTTTAGGACGTCCGTTTCTTACAACTTCTAATGCATTGATTAATTGTAGGAATGGACTCATGAAGTTATCTTTTGGAAACATGACATTGGAGATGAATATTTTCAACATTTGTAAGCAGCCTGGAGATGATAATGATTTACAAGAAGTAGATCATATTGAAGAATTAGTTCATGATCAACTTGAATCTACTTTGAGTAAAATTGAGTTGGATGAATATGAAGATTTTCAAATGATTTATTCTCAAGAAGAAATCACGGATGAAAAGGGCACCAAAAATATTAATGCCGATCTTTTATCAAGGTGACAACAGATTTGACATCTGACATCCCACCAATCGATGATTACTCTCCTGACGAATCCTTATTTTCTCTTAGTTCAATGCCTTGGTTTGCTAAAAATATCAATTTTCTTCCTTTAGGAGATTTGCCAGCTCACTAGAGTACTGGAGACAAAGGAAAGTTTTTGAACGAAGTGAAGAACTTTTATTGGGATGACCCTAACTTATTCAAATATTATCTTGATCAAAAATTTCAAAGATGCTTTCCTAACAATGAGGTAAGTAGTGCCATTAAACTCTGTCATTCTGAAGCATGTGGGATTCATTTCTCATTAAAAAAGATGACTGCAAAAATCTTACAAAATGGATTTTATTGGCCCACCATGTTCAAGGACACACATGCATTCTGCAAAACTTGTGAAAATTGTCCAAAAGTTGATACTGATCAAAAAGTTTTGCTTTATAATTCTTGACTCCATTTATTTCCTGAAAAACTAAGATCAAGATGGAGCGGTCCATTTATTTTGAAACATGTGTATCCTTGTGGGGCCCTTAATATTGAGAATCCAAATAATGACAATGTTTTGAAGGTCAATGGACATCGTTTGAAAGCTTACTTTGATGAGTTTCCTAGTGAAAATGAATCCATTGGTTTGAATGATCTTATTGATAAAGGTTGATTATTTTGTTTTTCTCACATTTGTTTTTGTTTTTTTTCCTTTTTGGTGTGACTTTTGTTTTGCTAGTCTCTCACCCCGGTCAAATGGCGGATAACGGTACTCCGTGACTTAAGTCGGTTCTTTTAGTTTCCCAAATAACTGATATCTGTATATATTTGTACAATTCTTAGCTCTTTCTACCTTCTTTGAATCTCTTCTCTAATTCTCTTTTGAAAATGGACACCACTCTTGAAAAATTGAAAAGGTATTTTCCCGCTCTGCCTCCAAATGCGATTACAAAAGTTTACCGTGCTAGGTGTGCAAGATTAAGGTTGTTAATGAATCATGGAATTCCTGAAGATATTCGCTGGCTAATTGAAGCAAAGGTCCGCTTATCAGGTGAGTCCTCTAATTCTTTTCATTTCACACATGCCTGAAATAGATAAAAAGCACTTTTTGCAAAGAAACGTTGTTGCAAAACGACTGAAAGTCTGTCATAGATGTGCCAGATGGACTTGTAATGCGACATGCCGTTCTTTAGGAATGGTATCTGTAAACCGTGAAGATAAAATACAATTCATTAAGGATGGCCTGAGTAAGGGGTCTTTAGATAATCTTTTGTTGACCTTTGAGACGCATCCTAGTGGAGATGTGCATCATGTAATTCATGATTTATGGCCATAAGTCCATAAAGAACATGATCGACTTAGTCTTGGGAATTCTGACTAAAAAGACCCCTGTTTGCCAGTTTTTAAGAAAACTGGATGGGAAGCCTATCCTCGACCCATAGAGGGCGTTTAAGTCGTTCTTGGATGTAAAACCAAGGGAAGATGTGAGCCACAATCACAACTACCTGTACATACATGCTTTGTCAAAACAAATAAATAAAGAGAGAGAGAGTGTGTGAGACAACAGCTGGCCTACATATAGGTGGTATGATTGCATTTTCAATTTCTCATCTATAAATTCTTCTCTTCCTTCCCTTCATTTCTACTCAACCCATACATTCATCAAATATAGAAGTGTGTAGAAATGGCAGGTTCCCTCAAGTCATCACATAAGAAATTATTTGTGTTTTCGGTGAGATCTAGTCTGGGAAAGAAAAAGAAGTTTTTTTAGAAATCAACAAATCATCTTGGTCGGGTACTAGCTAAGAGAAAGATTCATTTAGTGTATGGGGAGGGCAGCCTTAGGTTAATGGTAGGTGTTTTCAATGGCTGCATTTTTAGGAGCAGTCAAGTTTTGGGGGGTTGTCCCAAAAGCTTTAACAAATGGGGGACATCATTGGAAAAACAATTGGAGAGGAACTACAGTCCCAACAATGTCTGACCGACTGAATACCATGTTGTAACCATGCTGATGGACCTTCATTTGCCTTACCAGGTGGTCTGGGCACATTGGAAGAGATCTTTTATATTTCATCTTGTGTGCCCAACTGCACATTCACCACCTAAACCTATAGGTTTGTTAAAATGTTAATGGTTTTATGATAAGTTGCTGTCTTCCAATTGTATCAAGCTGTGGAACAGGAATTTCTAACATCTTCGGCACGACAAATCATAATAATCTGCTGCTACTGCTAAACAATATAAATGAGCACTATTGACCAACTACAATCTTTCATCCCTGTCATTGATCCCGTGCATGAGTCGCTTAGATTGGTCAACTAAGGAAAGTCGTAAAAAGCTTAGATTAGATTTGAGCCTTCATTTGTGAAACATTGTGTCTTGTGGTTTTATTAATAGCATATTATTTTTTGTTTTGTTACTTCTTATGTTTGTTTAAGTGTGTTTCAGGTTTGTCATTATTCGATGTTTCAAGGGTGATGTTTCTATAATCTATCTTTCTACTTAGAAATTGAGGACAATGTCTGTTTTGCGGTTGGGGGGGGGAGGGTATGTAGTTTAAACAAAAAACTAAGCTTGCTAATTGTTTTTGCTATATTAAAACCATTTTGACAAAATTGTTATTAGGATGGTAGAGTATGGAGTCAGTTTTATTAACTCTTGAGACGCATCTTAGTAAGTATCCTTATTAGGTGGCAGAGTAAAGGAGGAAATTTTTTGACTCTAAGAGACGTATCTTTAGTAAGTTCATTACCAGGTCTATAATAATACTTCTTGAATATATTCAGGTTTTACAAACTCTCGCATTGTTTAATCACTTGAATCTGCTCATATACTCATTTAACAAGTTATTATTAAACTTCATTTCACACACACACTTAACATATGATTGTGGGTTGCCATTGGATTTTACATTTATTTAATGTTCTTTGTTGAAGGGTATCAACTAAGGGTAAGGGATAGTATATAATTTGCAAAAAAAATCAAATTGATTGATAATATTGAGTGATAATAAAACGTAGATAAGTTTGGGTTTCGTAGTCTCGCTACTAAGCAATTAGGCCCGTAAGGGGTGTTTTAACATAATACACTAAATCAACTGACTTGGAGCTATTGGCCTAAAGCTTGTTACATGGGTTAAGGAGAAAGCTTAAGGAATTAACATTGCACTTTCTTCGAATCAGTATCTGACAAACCGTGTTGTTTAAGCCTCGTAAGGGGTGTCTCAACACTAATGCCTAAGGACCCAACTGGTCTGGGAAGTCATTAGCCTAAAACTCGTTACATGGGTAAAGATACATTTGTGTTTTTAGTTGTATGTGTATATAATATTGAAAAAAAGTAATAATAATATATAATCCTAAACCGAAGAAGTTCACCTTAAAAACATTTGACATACTATTGTTTTCTTACAAAAAAGAACCCCCTCATCTATGTTTTCAATATATTGAGTACATAAAAAAAGGTTTATTAATATCTTGTTCTTAAGAAGTATGAAGCAGGATATAAATTTAAATGAGAGTTTGTTTATTCGGATCGATTAATGGAAGTTGGAATTGATGAATGCTTGCTTTGTGGAACTTGGCAAATTGTTTATCTATTTTAACGCTTTAGGTTACTAGGGCTAGTAATAAGCTGGTTAGGGGGTGGTGACTTAGTACTCTGAAAAGTGCAGTGTTTATCAGGTTTTATATATCATCTTTGGCACTTGAAAGTATCAATAATCATTCACTAAAGCATTTTTAGTAATAAAACAAGTTTTTGATACTATAAAGAATACTTAATTTATGGTAGAAGTTGCTCATTCTTAAAATTCAGGCTTATCACATAAATAAAGGGATTGATGATGAGTTTTAGTAATTGAAAGTGAAAGGACAAAGAGATGTGCCAAACTTAGAAAAGAGATGCTGGTGAGTCAACCAGAAATTGCTCGGTAATTGGGATCATATCTGGAGCTTAGAATCTCGGATTTAGGTGCTAATTTTATTGGGATGGAAGGTAAGAACATAGGCCTACAACTTTCCATGGGGGAAACCCAAGATTTAAAGGGCAGTTTTGAAGGTCAAATTTGTAGGAACAATGAAGAAGTCTGAAGTTGTCCTGGCACACAGACACTATTTTAGTGTTCATCCATATCTTGAGTTCTAGAAAGCTCCAAATGACCTCATCTTTTTTTTTTTTTGAAAGCTGAGAAAATTTCCTAGAACATTACGAACGGAATTCTATGCAATTATGATGTTAGAAACTGACTCTTGTTCAGGACAAGAAGATAAGGATTGGTCACAAGTCAAGATGTGGCCACCCACTTCATCAATTTAGTCAACAAATAATAGTTATAAAGAAAGAAATTTTGGGCTATAAATAGAAGGAATTTGCAATCGTATTGTAGGCATCTTGGTTTCCAGATTAAGATCATGCTCTTGCTTTCTTCTTTGTATTGCTTATGTTTTGCTTTCATAATAAAGTTTATGGGCAACTTCATTTCTTTTCCTTTACTTAGGTTAACTTTTTCTCATTTAATGTTCTTGTCTTGTTCATTTCTGATTCTTTCTTTATTATGTTTAGCTAAGTTATTATGTCAAGGTGAAAGGGTAACTATGGTGTAAAAATAAGTTAAATAATACTCAACTTAACATGGACGTTAATGTTGGTTTGTAAATGTTTGCTACTCATTTGACCTATGTTTTGATAATTTTTTTCAAAAAAAAAAACAAGTAATAAGGGTTTGCATGTGGCGATAAGGATAGGAGGCAATCAGGGGCTAATATTAAGGGAGAATATGTAAGGAATAATTCCAAATTATATAATTACCTAAATATAAAATAATCATAGATATATGATTTGAATCGTGCTGGGTTAGGAAAATAATCACTGCAATATAAATAAACATAGACATTGGATTTGTTTGTGCTGGTTTTATAGAAGACAATCTCTGCAATAAGATTATTAAATATTTTCTTAAATATGCACGCGTTCAGAGATTTTCTAATTAAAAACGGAACATTCCGCTATATACAAAAAAAGGGGGGAGAAATTGATCGGAGAGAAAATTTATCAAGGGGGTAATTGTTGTGAGAACACGCGTAGAAAATAAGCAAAAAATAACCCTAAAGCCACAAAAAACTTAAAAAACCAAACACGGCCGCTCCCCCGGGTTTGAATTTTTTTTCTTCCACACCCGGACTCCAGCCCTCTTCTTCCGGAAGCAATCTTGCCTTCACCCACTCTCCCAAAACTAGAGAAAACGCAAAGGAGGCGGCCGCACGCCCCCTTTCTGGTCATTGTTTTTTTTATCTTCATCCCCCGGATATCTTTTCTCTCCTATCTCCCAGCAGCTTGCCTTCTTCTTCACCCGTAGGAGCCAGCAGCGCGTCCACACCGAAGATCTAGAGCGACAGATCTTCCCTCAGTAAGACCGATCGGTCCGCTGCTCTTCGTCCCTCTGCTCTTTCAACCGCCTCCAGGTTCCCATCTCTCCAGCTTCTAAACCGACCGGCCAGCAGCAGCCCAATCTCCAGCCGACGCCCACAAAGTGCGGGTCCACCCTCACCGTCAGCCACCAGAAAGAGGAGAACTGATTATCAAGATACAAAAATTGTAAAAAATGATCGTGGTTTGAACAGATCTAAAAAATGAAAAATAATTAGAACCAACTGTGTTGTTGAATTTGGTTGGTTTTACAGGTCCGCGCTGCTGCCGGTGAAAAAGGAAGAGGTAGGAGGAAGCCGTTTCGGATCTCCCCTATCTGCTATGTTTTTTGCGGCGGTGCGTGAGCCACGAGCCCAGTGGCGGGTGGCACGTGGGAAAACGCCGCACTGTTCCGAGCCCTGAAACCTTCCGCCACTGTTTCGGCAGAATCCCAGAAGATGTTCCCACAATTCTTGAGTTTTTTTGGTTTTATTTGGTAATAATTAAATTGGTATTTGAATTTTTGAAATTTGTTATTTTGTTTTACATGTAAAAAAGATGTATAAGAAAAATAATTATAAAAAAATGTGTGTGGTGTGTTTGTATTTTTTATTTATGTTATTTGAATTATTAAAAATCAATAAAAGACAAAAAAGGAATTAAGTTTCTAATTTGGAATATGGTGAACGTATCTGAAGGACAAATAAAATTATGTTGTATTTCTGCGGGAGAAATATAAGAAAATGTTTTCTATATATATTTGGGATTTTAATATCTGATTTATTAAGCCTTAGAACTTTGATTAATATGTGTTTTTTTTGGAAATTTATTGCAATTAATTATGCTGTATTTTGCAAGAAAATA